>NW_006238955.1:479175-483292 GCF_000226075.1 Solanum tuberosum
CGTAGACTTAACTTTTCTGTTTACCTGTCGGGCTTATGGGGGTCCATTCAGGTTTTATTTGAGCTTGCGCACGATTGTACCTTCTGTGTATATGGGGTCCAGTT
Source organism: Solanum tuberosum (assembly GCF_000226075.1). Lineage (NCBI taxonomy): Eukaryota > Viridiplantae > Streptophyta > Magnoliopsida > Solanales > Solanaceae > Solanum > Solanum tuberosum. The sequence continues at coordinate 479,280 of NW_006238955.1, forward strand.
AGGTTTAGTTTAGTGTACTTAGTTTATTTCTGTTATGCTCGTGTTCTTTCTTTTCTTATCCGCTTTGAACTCTCTGTGTTTAGATTCTATCCTTTCTTATTGTTTTACCCTTTTTGCTCAGTCGGCCTATGATGCCTACAGAGTACCTGTTGTGTTGGTACTCATGCTACGCTCTGCATCTATTTCGTGGTGCAGGTCCCAGTACTAGTTACCAGCGGTGATTAGTTCCACCCTTCTTTTGGAGCAGTGATTCGGAGACGAGGGCGAACACTTGGCGTTTTGTGTTTGTTTTGTCTCCTTCTATTGTTTTACCTAGTCTTGTTGCCTTTGAGACACGCTCTGTTGTGGTCCACTTTTGGGACTTGTACTTTTTATTAGATAGCTCTGTACTAGTGACTTCCAGATTCTGGGAGAGATTTATGTATATATTTATTTTGGGTTTCTTCTCCCTTGTTATTCTTTTTTAGATTATTGTTATCGTTAGTTTCTGCCCTTTCGCTCATTGCTTGATGTTCTGGGTTACTGGTTGGCTTACCTACTGGTAGGGTATAGTAGGTGCCATCATGACTTGACATATCGGGTCGTGACAAGTTGCTATCAGAGCCTCATGTTCACCGGTTTCACTTGTACAGAACTAACTTCTAGTAGAGTCCTGCAGATCGGTGTGGAGACATCCGAAACTTATCTTCGAGAGGCTACATGATGTCCTTAGAAAGATTTCCTCTTTTGTTTAACTTTCGTGCAGCATGGGTCTTATTGGTTCCTTAAGATCGCACTTGTTTCACTCTTTCGCAGGATGTCTCGCTCGTGAGGTGGCGTGGCCAGGGGTGATGCACCCAGGCCTGCAGACAGAGCCCCAGCTTGGGGTAAACGCCGACCCCGAGGTCGAGAGAGGGCCGCAGCATCAGTCCAGGAGAGAGAGGAGGATCCAAACCCAGTAGAAGACCCTTCAGCACTTCGTATACCAGATCAGCAGGTAGGGCCGGGGCCAGCCCAGCCGACACCCGGACTAGTTCTGACTCCAGATCTCCACGCCGCTATTGCTCAGCTCTTAGGTGTGCTTGGGGTGATGCAGCAGCCACCCGCCCCAGTTACACCATCACTAGTACAACATGATCAGCATACAGTGAGGGCACTTCAGGTCCAGGTACCACCTGAGGGAGTAACCCTTGGCAGTGGACAAACCTATGCCGCTTGAGGAACAAAAGATGCTTGGTGTGTTTCTCAGGTTGACACCACCGAGGTTTTCTGGGCAGTGGGTAAGGTTGCCCACGAGTTTGTTACTACTTGTCGTGAGAAGCTACACTCTTTCGGACTTATGGAGTATAGAGGGGCCGACTTCATTGCTTATCAGCTAGATGGGCCAGCCAGGCAGTGGTGGCGCACATTCATTTAGACCAGGCTAGTTGGATCTCCACCAGTATCATGGGATGAGTTTTCTGAGGCCTTCTTGGTCAAGTTTATCCCTCGTATCGTCAGAGACCGTCTCAGGTATCAATTCAGCAGGTTGGAGAAGGGCTCCATGTCGGTGGCAGAGTACGAGACTAGGTTCCACGATCTCTCCCATCATGCCTATATGATATTACCTATAGAGGAGGAGAGAGTTAGGTGCTTTGTTCGTGGTTTGAGAATGCAGCTTCGGCTTGAGACCCAGTCATTAGTTTCTGCGGGTCGATCTTTTTTAGACGTAGTTAACCATGCTAGTACTATGGAAAATCTTCGTCGCGAGGCCCAAGGGGGCAGCGAGAAAATGGTTAGGCATGAGGGCAGCTACAGTGATTCCCGCCCCAGGTCTAGAGATTATCTTGACAGGGCTGGATGACGGTTTCGACAGGGTCAGTCTAGCAGACCTACGCAGGCCTCTCTTCAAGCATCAGATGCTGGTCGGAGTGAGGCTAGCTCGAGTCTGGGCCGCGAGGTGTTTTTTTCGGGTTCTTCAGGCCATGGTAGTCGTTAATCTGGGAGTCGCCCTCGACAGGGTTGCTATGAGTGTGGTGAGATGGGTCATTGGGCCAGGGACTGCCCTCAGCATAGTCGGATTGCTCCCGCTCCTCATGCAGCTCCCCCAGCTTTACCAGCACCTCCAGTTAGAGGCCGTGGTCAGGGTCAGGACCGTAGAGGTGGTCAGCAGGGTATACGGGATGGTCTCCGAGGAGGCAAGACAAGTGGTAGGTTTGGTGGGCAGGGCATAAGCAGACAAGGCCATTTCTATGCAGCTCCAGCGAGGGCGGAGGCTGAGGCATCAGACGATGTGATCATAGGTACTATTCTTTTATGCCAGCGGCCCGCCTTGGCTTTATTTTATCCAGGCTCTACTTTTTCGTATGTTTCTGTTTACTATGCCTCTCGATTGAGTATGATGTCTAAGCCTCTGGTAGCGACATTACGTGTGTCGACCCCAGTGGGTGAGTCTTTAGTAGTGGATCAGATATTTTGGACTTACTTAGTTACTATCCAGGGGCATGACACCCGGGCTGACTTTATATTGCTTGACATGGTTGATTTCGATGTGATTCTGGGCATGGATTGGTTATCCCCTTATCGCACTTCTTTTAGATTGTCTTTTCTAAGTACCGTTACCTTGGCCATTCCTGGTATCCCTCCAGTGGTGTGGCAAGGATCTCGTGGTAGCACACCAGTTGGGGTTATCTCTTTTATTCGTGCTAGGAGGCTAGTGGCTAGTGGCTAGTGGATGCTTATCATATTTGGCCTATGTACGTGATGTGAGTAGGGAGGTTCCTCCGGTTGAGTCAGTTCCTGTTGTTCGTGACTTCGTGTTTCCTAATGACCTACCAGGCCAACCCACAGAGTGTGATATTGGTTTTCCGATTGAGCTTGAGCTAGGTACTCGGCCTATTTCTATTCCTCTATATCGGATGGCTCCTGCAGAGCTCAAGGAGCTCAGTGTTCAGCTTCAGGATCTCTTGGGTAAGTGATTTATCAGACCTAGTGTATCACCTTGGGGAGTTCCCGTATTTCTGTTAAGAAAAAGGACGGTACGATGCGCATGTGCATTGACTATAGGCAGTTGAATAAGGTGACAGTGAAGAATCGATATCCTCTACCTAGGATTGATGACCTATTTGACCTGCTACAGGGAGCTTCAATGTTCTCTAAGATTGATTTGAGGTCCGGTTACCACCAGTTGAGTATTAGGGCAGCGGACATCCCTAAGACTATATTTAAGACCCGTTATGGCCATTATGAGTTCTTGGTGATGTCATTTGGGTTGACTAATGCCCCTGCTGCCTTTATGGACATAATGATGCGCGTGTTCAAGCCTTATCTTGATTCCTTCGTCATAGTCTTCATTGATGACATTTTGATATACTCGCGAAGTAGGGGTGATCATGAGCAGCATTTGAGAGTTGTGCTCCTGATTTTAAGATCAGCGGTTTATGTCAAGTTCTCAAAGGACTAGTTTTGGTTAGACTCTGTAGCTTTCTTGGGGCATGTTTTATCCAAGGAGGGCATTATGGTAGATCCGGCGAAGATTGAGGCTATTCGTGATTGGGCTAGGCCCACTTCAGTTATTGAGATTCGGAGCTTCGTCGGACTAGCAGGCTACTATAGACGATTTGTGGAGGGTTTCTCTACCTTGGCAGCACCCCTGACCCGGTTGACTCGTGTTGATGTTCCTTGTTTGTCAGAGGAGTGTGATGCGAGCTTTTTGTGGTTCAAAGAGTTATTGACCACCGCTCATATATTGACTCTTCCAGTTGAGGGCGAGGGCTTCAAGGTTTATGGTGATGCACCCGGTGTTGGTTTTGGTTGTGTATTGATTTAGCATGGCAGGGTTATTGCTTACGCGTCGAGGCAACTTAAGATTCATGAGAGAAACTACCCCACCCATGACTTAGAGTTGGCGGCGTTAGTTTTCGCACTTATGATTTGGAGGCACTACTTGTATGGAGTTCGATGTGAGATCTATACCGATCACTGGAGTCTTCAGTATATCATAAGCCAAAGGGAACTTAATTTGAGGCAGCGTCGTTGGATTGAGCTCCTAAAGG
>NW_006238955.1:492227-494979 GCF_000226075.1 Solanum tuberosum
CCTTCTTGGGGCACGTGGTGTCCAAGGAGGGTATTAGGGTTGATCTGGCGAAGATTGAGGCTATTCGTGATTGGCACAGGCCCACTTCTGTTACTGAGGTTCGTAGCTTCGTCGGGTTAGCGAGTTACTACAGACGCTTTGTTGAGGGCTTTTCTACTATTGCAGTCCCGTTGACTCGATTGACTCGTGTTGATGTTCCCTTTGTTTGGTCAGAGGAGTGTGAGGCGAGCTTTTTGAGGCTCAAGGAGTTATTGACCACCGCTCCTATATTGACTCTTCCAGTTGAGGGCGAGGGCTTTACAGTTTATTGTGACGCATTCGGCGTTGGTTTGGGTTGTGTATTGTTGCAGCAGGGCCGGGTTATTGCTTATGCGTCGAGGCAGCTTAAGATTCATGAGCGCAACTACCCCACCCATGACTTAGAGTTGGCGGCGTTAGTTTTCGCACTTATGATTTGGAGGCACTACTTGTATGGAGTTCGATGTGAGATCTATACCGATCATAGGAGTCTTCAGTACATCATGAGCCAGAGGGACCTTAATTTGAGGCAGCGTCGTTGGATTGAGCTCCTAAAGGCCTACGACCTCTCTATTCTCTATCAACCAGGCAAGGCGAATGTGGTAGCAGACTCCTTGAGCCGAAAGGTGGTGAGTATGGGTAGTCTAGCCTTCTTATCTGTTGAGGAGCCACCTATGGCTATGGACATGCAGTTCTTAGCCAATAGAATGGTTCGGTTTAGGTTGGATATCTCAGATTCTAGACGTGTCTAGGCCCATATGGGAGTTCAGTCTTCCTTGCTTGATAGGATCCGTGGTTGTCAGTTTGAGGATGCGGCCTCAGTGGCCCTTAGAGATCGAGTGTTAGCGGGTGATGGTAGTCAGGCTACCTTAGAGATTCGCCGGCCGCATTTGTGTTCCGTCAGTTGGATATTTGTTACTATTGATACTTTCTAAGGTCCATGAGTCTATATACTCTATCCATCCAGGCACAGCGAAGATGTTTCGTGATCTGAGGCAGCATTACTGGTGGAGTGGCATGAGGAGAGCTATTACTGACTTTGTTTCCCGTTGCTTGTGCTGCCAGCAGGTAAAGGCCGAGCATTTGAAGCCTGGTGGCGAGTTCCAGAGATTACCCATTCCGGTGTGGAAGTGGGACCGTATTACTATGCACTTCATTGTGGGGTTGTCGCGGACTTCTAGAGGTGTTGATAGCATTTGGTTCATTGTTGATCGATTGACCAAGTCAGCACATTTCCTTCCTGTTCAGTCATCATTTAGCGCCGAGAGGTTTGCTCGTATCTACATTCGGGAGGTGGTTCGACTTCATGGTGTGCCCGTTTGTATTATATCAGATCGGGGTTCTCAGTTCACGTCTAGCTTTTGGAGGACCTTTTAGGATGAGTTGGGCCCTCGAGTTAACCTTAGCACAGCTTTTCACCCGCAGACTGATGGTCAGTCGGAGCGTACTATTTAGGTCCTTGAGGATATGTTGCGGGCCTTTGTTATGGAATTTGGAGGTCAGTGGGACCAGTTCTGCCTTTGGTGGAGTTTGCGTACAACAACAACAACTACTCTAGTATTCAGATGGCCCCGTTCGAGGCATTATATAGTAGGCGTTGATGCTCTCCAATTGGTTCGTTTGAGTCTTCAGAGCCTAGGCCGCGTGGTACAGATTTGCTTCAGAGGCTTTGGACTAGGTGAGAGTGATTCAGGATAGACTCAAGACGGCTCAGAGTAGGCACCAAAGTTATGCAGATCGAAGGCATCGACCTTTGAGATTCTTTGTTGGTGATCGGGTATTCCTCTGTGTGTCGCCCATGAAGGGCGTGATGAGGTTTGGGAGGTGGGGAAAGCTTAGCCCCAGGTACATTTGGCCCTTTTGAGATACTCCGGATAGTTGGGGAGGTTGCTTATGAGTTGGCCCTTACCTCCAGCATTTTCAGCCATCCACCCAATTTTCCATGTCTCGATGTTGCGGCGGTATGTTCCTGATGAGTCCCATGTGCTCCAGTATGATGCAGTCGAGTTGACTGATCGTTTGACATTTGTAGAGGAACCAGTTGTCATTCTAGCCAGAGATGTGAGGAGATTGCGCTCGAGAGTCATCCCTGTTGTTAAGGTCCGTTAAAGGCATCGTCCGGTCGAGGAGGCTTCCTGGGAGACCGAGCAGGAGATGCGAGAGCAGTTTCCCGGCTTGTTTGAGCCTTCAGGTACTTCTTGATTCTTTATTTCGCGAGCGAAAGTCCTTTTTTGTAGTGGATATTATAATGATCCTCCAGGTCATTTCTGTGTCTTGCCTTGTGTGTATAGTTTAGAGCGTTCGGGTAGTGACCCCAAGTAATTTATGACTTCGTGGGACTGACAGTTCAGTCACCTGGTCATTCGTTTGGTCTTGGTGCGAGTTTTTGTATTTTGGAGCTTAAGAACCTTGAATGATCATTTTCGATCAAAAGTTCAAGAAGATGACATCGGAATCCAATTCTGACGATTCCAACAGTTCCGGAAGGGTCATTTTAGGCTAGTGGCATGGTTGGCATGACACCTGAGGTTTTAAGTGTGAGTCGGTGCGATTAGGCGTTTTAACTTTAAGTTTAAGCCTAAGTTTGACTTTGGTCAACATTCTGAGTAAACGCGCTCGGATGAGAATTCCGTCAGCGTGGTTAGCTCCGAAATGTCGATTTTGGTCTAGATTGACCCTTCTTTTGTGTCTGGAGGTTTTCGATATCTATCCGAGCCCTTTTGTGAATTTTGAC
>NW_006238955.1:495143-499004 GCF_000226075.1 Solanum tuberosum
GTTCTGAACGAATTCGGAGCATACCGTCTGAGTTTTTAGTTTTTAGAAAATTACAGAAAATCTGCTATAATTGCAGAAAAACCAACAACATTTCCCAAAACTTAAACCCTCATCTCTCTCTCATTTCTCGACCGATTAAGGCGATTCAAAGTGTGGGAGCTTCATTTTTTTGGTGGCTTTGCTGTAGAGTGTTTGGAAGTTGTCGGGTGCGCGTAGTTTGAGGTAAATTTCGCGATAACCTGACTGTTGTACCACCTTTTCGAGCTTTTGTTTTTGGCATTCTTGTTTTGGTCATATCTCTCTTATTTTAGCTCAGTTTTGGGTGATTCGAAGACACACGCGTTGAGAATTGTCGAGAATTCATCATAGAGTGTTCAAAGAGTGTTGGCTACCTTTCGATTCTCGTTTATTCTGAGTTTAGACTATTGCTGTAGGTTTTCTTTTAGTTTATTAAAGTGTGGTTTCTTGCTTGTCGGTTTTTGCTATGTTTTGAGCCTCGAATTGTGTTCCATTCTGGAACACAAGTTTGGGGTGCCGTTTAGGGTCTCTCGACGGAGACAAATTCGGGCATTTTGATGCGGGTCCCAAGATTCTGGTTTTGACTCCAAAATTGACCTGTCTCCGTTTGTTGTGATATTTGTGTCTAAACGACCGTATAAACATTGTGACTCTATTTTTGATAGCGGGGTAGCGTTTCGAGGTCGTTCGGATAGGGAAAGCTCCGATAAAGTGATTTGTAGAGCGCGCGATCGACCTTAAGGTAAGCTACGTCTTCCTTTCTTTTAGATTGAGCTTAATTGTGTAAAAACATGTCGATTGGAGTGAATTGGGGTGGGTACCAGTTTACTACCTTACTTTGATTAGATACCTCATGTTAGGATCGATTGGCCATATTTCGGGTATAGTATCATGTTAACAGGTTTAGTAAAGTTGCATGCTTATGTGCTAAATGCTAATGTATGCTTGTATTCTATGTATTTCGGTTTAGTCTGATTGTTTGAGCCTTCAGGTACTTCTTGATCCTTTCTTTCGCGGATGAAAGTCCTTTTTAGTAGTGGATATTGTAATGACTCTCCAGGTCATTTCTGTGTCTTGCCTTATGTGTGTAGTTTAGAGCATTCCTGTAGTGACCCCAAGTCATTTATGACTTGCTGGGACTGATAGTTCAGTCACCTGGTCATTCATTTGGTCTTGGTGCGATTTTTGTGTTTTGGAGCTTATAAACCTTGAATGATCATTTTTTATCAAAAATTCAAGAAGATGACATCGAAATCCAATTCTGAAGATTCCATCAGCTCCGAAAGGGTCATTTTAAGTTGGTGACATGGTCAACGTGAGTCCCGAGGTTTTCAGTGTGAGTCGGTGCGATTAGGCGTTTTAACTTTAAGTTTAAGCCTAAGTTTGAGTTTGGTCAACATTCTAAGTAAACTTGCTCGACTGAGAATTCCGTCAGCGCGGTTAGCTCCAGAATGCCAAGTTTGGTCTAGATTGACCCTTTTTTTGTGTACCAAGGTTTCCGATATGTTTCCGAGCCCTTTTGTGGTTTTTGACTTAATATGGCTTTTTGGAAGTGGGACCCACATTTTATCGAGATGAACTTTGATAGAAATTTTGACTGCGCCGTTGAGTTTGGAATATCAAATTTGGTATGGCTGCATATATCGTTTGCGTGCACAGGGTTCTGAATGAGTTTGGAGCACCCCGTCTGAGTTTTTAGTTTTTGGAAAATTGCATAAAATCTGTTATAATTGCAGAAAAACCAGCAACATTTCCCAAAACTTAAACCCTCATCTCTCTCTCATCTCTCAACCGATTTAGGAGATTCGAAGTGCGGGAGCTTCATTTTTTTGAGCCTCGAATTGTGTTCCATATTGGAACACAAGTTTGCGGTGCCGTTTAGGATCTCTTGAGGGAGTCAAATTCAGGCAGTTCGATAAGAATCCCACGATTCTCATTTTGTCTCCAAAATTGACCCGTCTCCGTTAGTTGTGATTTTGGTGTCTTAACGACCGTAATAACATTATGACTCTATTTTTGATAGCGGGGGTAGCGTTTCGCAGTCGTTCGGATAGGTAAAGCTCCGGTAAAGTGATTTGGAGAGCGCGCGATCGACCTTAAGGTAGGCTACGGCTTCCTTTCATTTTAGATTGAGCTTAATTATGTAAAAATATGTCGATTAGAGTGAATTGGGTGTGTGTACCAGTTTACTACCTTACTTTGATTAGATACCTAATGTTAGGATCGATTGGCCATATTTCGGGTATAGTATCATGTTAACCGGTTTAGTAAAGTTGCATGCTTATGTGATAAATGCTATTGTATGCTTGTATGCTACTGTACCTTGTATGCCTTGTTCATCCTTAACCGAAAGCATGATGTCCTTAGTCTAGGCTAGGCTAGCATTGCCTTAGACTTATGACCCGTGTGGGCTGGATAGCATTGACTTTATGCCTACGTCGTTCGGATGACTTAGCTCCTTGTAGACTGGAATAGCAGACTTGAGTCTGATAGTTTGAGCCTTAGATTAGGCGTTATCACTGCTTGCTGCAGTTCTGTATCTTCTCCTCTCATTCTTCAGTTCCGATGCATTCTCGAAAGTTTGGTGTATCACTACAGGCGTGGGATTGAGATAGTATAGGCTTGGAGCCTTTTCTGTGATTTCTTAGAGTGGACGGCGTTCCACGATGGTTGTTGTTGGATTGGATTCTATTGGAGATACCATCACCCCCGGGGTCGTTCTTTCTAGCTAGGTTGGGAACATATCACTGGATGGGTACACTCTGTGATATCGACGATCTCCCACGGGCCTCTCTTTCTAGCTGGGCTGGGAGTGTGCTGCTAGATGGGTGGGACCGGGTCGCTCTTTCTAGTTGGGCTGGGAGCTAACTGCATGGTAGGACGACTCGCGATATCTACCTCACTCACTGGTCCCTCTTTCTAGCTGGGATGGGAGTGGACTGTTTGGCTTGGTGCCCCCTAGGGTCACTCTTTCTAGCTGGACTGGGAGTGCACTGCTGGCTGGATGTATTGTAATGGATTATCTTAGTTACTTTTGTGTTGGGAGCCCGATTTTCTTCTTTCTCAGTAGACTTAGATTTTCTGTGTACCTGTCGGGCTTATTGACCACCTCTCATATATTGACTCTTCCAGTTAAAGGCGAGGGCTTCATGGTTTATTGTGACGCACCCGGTGTTGGTTTGGGTTGTGTATTGATGAAGCAGGGCCGGGTTATTGCTTACGCGTCGAGGCAGCTTAAGATTCATGAGATAAACTACCCCACCCATGACTAGATTTGGCGGCGGTCGTTTTCACACTTAAGATTTTGAGGCACTATTTGTATGGAGTTCGATGTGAGATCTATACCGATCACAGGAGTCTTCAGTACATCATGAGCCAGAGGGAACTTAATTTGAGGCAGCATCATTGGATTGAGCTCCTGAAGGACTACGACCTCTCTATTCTCTATCATCCGGGCAAGGCGAATGTGGTAGCGGACTCCTTGAGCAGAAAGGCGGTGAGTATGGGTAGTCTAGCCTTCTTATCTGTTGAGGAGCGACCCTTGGCTATGGACATGCAGTTCTTAGCCAATAGCATGGTTCGGTTGGATATCTCAGATTCTAGACCTGTCTTGGCCCATATGGGAGTTCAGTCTTCCTTGCTTGATAGGATCCATTGTTGTCATTTTGAGGATGAGGCCTTGGTGGCCCTTAGAGATCGAGTGTTAGCGGGTGATGGTGGTCAGGCTACCTTAGATCCTGATGGAGTGTTGAGATTCCCTGGCCGCATTTGTATTCCGAAAGTTGGAGATTTGATTCAGTTGATACTTTCTGAGGGCCATTAGTCTAGATACTCTATCCATCC
>NW_006238955.1:508391-511437 GCF_000226075.1 Solanum tuberosum
TTCGGTTGGATATCTCAGATTCTAGACGCGTCTTGGCCTTTATGGGAGTTCAGTCTTCTTTGCTTGATAGGATCCGTGGTTGCCAGTTTGAGGATGATACCTTGGTGGCCCTTAGAGATCGAGTGTTAGTGGGTGATGGTGGCCAGGCTACCTTAGATCCTGATGGTGTGTTGAGATTCGCCAGCTGCATCTATGTTCCGAGAGTTGGATATTTGATACAGTTGATACTTTCTGAGGTCCATGAGTCTATATACTCTATCCATCCAGGCATAGCAAAGATTTATTGTGATCTAAGGCAGTACTACTGGTGTAGTGGCATGAGGAGAGATATTGCTGACTTTGTTTCTCGTTGCTTGTGCGGCCAGCAGATAAAGACCGAGAAAGCCTAGTGGCGAGTTCCAGAGATTACCCATTACGGAGTGGAAGTGGGACCGTATCACTATGGACTTCATTGTGGGGTCGCCGCCGACTTCTAGAGGTGTCGTTAGCATTTGGGTCATTGTTGATCGATTGACCAAGTCAGAACATTTCCTTCCTATTCAATCTTCATTTAGCGCCGAGAGGTTGGCTCGTATATACATTCGAGAGGTGGTTCGACTTCATGGGGTGCCAGTTTCTATTATATCAGATCGGGGTTCTCAATTCACGTGTAGATTTTGAAGGACCTTTCAGGATAAGTTGGGCACTCGGGTTGACCATAGGACAGCTTTCCACCCGCAGACTGATGGTCAGTCGGAGCGTACTATTAAGGTCCTTGAGGATATATTGCGGGCCTGTGTGATGGATTTCATAGGTCAGTGGGACCAATTCTTGCCTTTGTCGGAGTTTGCGTACAATAACAACTACCGCTCTAGTATTCAAATGGACCCGTTCGAGGCCTTATATGGTAGGCGTTGTCTCTCGCCGATTGGTTGGTTTGAGTCTTCAGAGCCTCGGCCGCATGGTACGGATTTTCTTCAGAGGCTTTGGACCAGGTGAGAGTGATAGACTCAAGACAGCTCAGAGTATATACCAGAGTTATGCGGATCGAAGGCGTCGACCTTTGAGATTCTTTGTTGGTGATCAAGTATTCCTCCGTGTGTCACCCATAAAGGGCGTGATGAGGTTTGGCAGGCAGGGAAAGCTTAGCCTCAGGTACATTGGGCCTTTTGAGATACTCCGTATAGTTGGGGAGGTTGCTTATGAGTTAGCCCTACCTCCAGTATTTTCAGCCATCCACTCGATTTTCCATGTCTCGATGTTGCGGCGGTATGTTCCTGATGAGTCCTATGTGCTCCAGTATGATGCAGTCAAGTTGAATGATCGTTTGACATTTGTAGAGGAACCAATTGCCATTCTAGCCAGAGATGTGAGGAGATTGCGCTCGAGAGCCATCCCTGTTGTTAAGGTCCGTTGGAGGCATAGTCCAGTCGAGGATGCTACTTGGGAGACCGAGCAGGAGATGCTAGAGCAGTTTCCCGGCTTGTTTGAGCCTTCAGGTACTTCTTGATCCTTTCTTTCGCGGACGAAACTCCTTTTTAGTAGTGGATATTGTATTGACCCTCCAGGTCATTTCTGTGTCTTGCCTTCTGTGTGTAGTTTAGAACGTTCCTGTAGTGACCCCAAGTCATTTTTTGACTTGCTGGGACTGACAGTTCGGTCTCATGGTCATTCGTTTGGTCTTGGTGCGAGTTTTTGTGTTTTGGAGTTTATGAACCTTGAACGATCATTTTAGATCAAAAGTTCAAGAAGATGACATCGGAATCCAATTCTGACGATTCCATCAGCTCCGGAAGGGTCATTTTAGGCTAGTAGCATGGTCGACATGACTCCTGAGGTTTTTTAGTGTGAGTAGGTGCGATTAGGCGTTTTAACTTTAAGTTTAAGCCTAACTTTGAGTTTGTTCAACATTCTGAGTAAACGCGCTTGGCTGAGAACTTCGTCAGCGCGGTTAACTCCGGAATGTAAAGTTTGGTCTAGATTGACCCTTCTTTTCTATCCCGAGGTTTCCGATATCTTTCCGACCCCTTTTGTGGTTTTTTACTTAAAATGGCTTTTGGAAGTGGGATCCACTTTTTATCGTATAACCTTTGATGAAAATTTAGATTGCGCCGTTGAGTCTGGAATATCAAATTTGGTATGGTAGCATATCTCGTTTGCGTGCACGGGGTTCCGAACGAGTTCGGAGCAGCCCATCTGAGTTTTTAGTTTTTGAAAAATTGCAGAAAATCTGCTATAGTTGCAGAAAAACCATTAATATTTCCCAAAACTTAAATCCTCATCTCTCTCTCATCTCTCAACCGATTTAGGCTATTCGAAGTGCGGGAGCTTCGTTTTTTTGGTGGCTTCGCTGTAGTGTATTCGGAAGTTGTTGGGTGCACGTAGTTTCAGGTAAATTTTGCGATAACCTGACTGTTGTACCCCTTTTTCTAGCTTTTGTCTTTGGTATTCTTGTTTTGGTCATATCTCTCTCATTTTAGCTCGGTTTTGGGTGATTCAAATTCCCACGTGTTGAGAATTGTCGAGAATTCGTCGTAGAGTGTTCAAAGAGTGTTGGATACCTTTAGATTCTCGTTTATTCTGAGTTTAGACTGCTGCTGTAGGTTTTCTTTTAGTTGATTAAAGTGTGGTTTCTTGCTTGTTTGTTTTTGCTATGTTTTGAGCCTCAAATTGTGTTCCATATTGGAACACAAGTTTGGGGTGCCATTTAAGGTCGATTGACGGAGTCAAATTCAGGCAGTTCGGTGCGGGTCCCATGATTCGCGTTTTGACTCCAAAATTGACCCATTTCCGTTTGTTGTGATTTTGCAGTCTAAACGACCGGAATAACATTGTGAATCTATTTTTGATAGCGTGGCAGCGTTTCGCGGTCGTTCAGAAAGGTAAAGCTCCGGTAAAGTGATTTGGAGAGCGCGCGATCGGCCTTAAGGTAGGCTATGGCTTTCCTTTATTTTAGATTGAGCTTAATTGTGTAAGAACATATCGATTAGAGTGAATTGGAGGTGGGTACCAGTTTGCTACCTTACTTTGATTAGATACCTCATGTTAGGATCGATTGGCCATATTT
>NW_006238955.1:511874-518095 GCF_000226075.1 Solanum tuberosum
CGGGCCTCTCTTTCTAGCTGGGCTGGGAGTGTGCTGCTAGATGGGTGTCTCCGGGTCGCTCTTTCTAGCTGGGCTGGGAGCTGACTGCATGGTAGGACGACTCGCGATATCTACCTCACTCACGGGTCCCACTTCTAGGCTGGGATGGGAGTGGACTGTTTGGCTTGGTGCCCCCTAGGGTCACTCTTCTAGCTGGGCTGGTAGTGCACTGCTGGCTGGATGTATTGTAATGGATTATCTTAGTTACTTTGTGTTGGGAGCCCGATTTTCTTCTTTCTCAGTAGACTTAGATTTTCTGTGTACCTGTCGAGCTTATGGGGGTCCGTTTAGGTTTTATTTGAGCTTGCGCATGAGTGTACCTTCTGGGCATATGGGGTCCAGTTAGGTTTAGTTTAGTTGTACTTAGTTTGTTTCTGGTATGCTCGTGTGCTTTCTTTTCTTATCCGCTTTGACCTCTCTGTGTCTAGATTCTATCATTTCTTATTGTTTTTACCCTTTTATCTCAGTCGGCCTGTGATGCCTACTGAGTACCTGTTGTGTTGGTACTCACGCTACGCTCTGCATCTGTTTCGTGATGCAGGTCCCAGTACCAGTTACTAGCGGTGATTAGTTCCATCCTTCTTTTGCAGCTATGATTCGGAGACGAGGGCGAACACTTGGCGTTTTGTGTTTTCGCTAGTATTGTTGCCTTTGAGACACGCTCTGTTGTGGTCCATTTTTGGGACTTGTACCCTTTATTAGATACCTTTGTACTAGTGACTTCTAGATTCTGGGAGACATTTCTGTATTTATTTATTTTGGGTTGCTTCCAACTTGTTATTCTTGTTTAGAATATTGTTATCGTTAGTTTCTTCCCTTTCGCTCATTGCTTGATGTTCTGGGTTACGGGTTGGCTTACCTACTGGTAGGGTATAGTAGGTGTCATCATGACTCTAGAAATCGGGTCGTGAAAAGTTGGTATCAAAGCCTCAGGTTCACCGGTCTCACTTGTACAGAGATAACGTCTAGTGGAGTCCTGCAGATCGGTGCGGAGACGTCCATAACTTATCTTCAACAGGCTACAGGATGTCCTTAGAAAGATTTCCTCGTTTGTTTCACTTTCGTGTAGCATATGTCTAATTGGTTCCTTAAGAACTCATTTGTTTCACTCTTTCGCAGGATGGCTCACTCGTGAGGTGGCGCGGCCGGGGGTGATGCACCCAGGCCTACAGACAGAGGCCCAACTAGGGGTAGACCCCGACCCCGAGGTCGAGAGAGGGCCGCAGCATCAGTCCTGGAGAGAGAGGAGGATCCAGAGCCAGTAGAAGACCCTTCAGCACTTCGTATACCAGATCAGCAAGTGGGGCCGGGGAAAGCCCAGCCGCCACCCGGACTAGTTCTGACTCCAGACCTCCAGGCCGCTATTGCTCAGCTCTTAGGTGTGCTTGGGGGGATGCAGCAGCCACTCGCCCTAGTTACACCACCACTAGTACCGCTGGATCAGCCTATAGTTAGGGCACCTCTGTTCCAGGTACCACCTGAGGGAGTACAGCCCTTGGTAGCGGACAGACCTATGCCGCTTGAGTACCAAAAGATGCTTGGTCTGTTTCTCAGGTAGACACCACTGAGGTTTTCTGAGCTGTGGGTGAGGATGCCCACGAGTTTCTTACTACTTGTCGTGAGAGGCTTCACTCTTTTGGACTTGTGGAGTCTAGAGGGGCGGACTTCATGGCTTACTAGCTAGAGGGGCCAGCCAGGCAATGGTGGCGCACATTCATTCAGACCAGGCCAGTTGGATCTCCACTAGTATCATGGTATTAGTTTTCTTAGGCCTTCTTGGCCAAGTTTATCCGTCGTAGCGTCAGAGACCGCCTCAGGGATCAGTTCTGCAAGTTGGAGCAGGGCTCCATGTCGGTGGCAGAGTACGAGACTAGGTTCCACGAGCTCTCCCGTCATGCCGAGATGATATTACCTACATAGGAGGAGAAAGTTAGGTGCTTTGTTCATGGGTTGAGATTGCAGCTTCGGTTTGTGACCCAGTCCTTAGTTTATACGGGTCGATCTTTTTTAGACGTTTGACCATGCTAGTACTATGGAGCATCTTCGTCGCGAGGCCTAAGGGGGCAGCGAGAAGAAGGCTAGGCATGAGGGCAGCTACAGTGACTCCCACCCCAGGTCTAGAGATTATCATGTCAGGGTCGGATGACGGTTTCGACAGGGTCAGTCTAGCAGACCTACACATGCCTCTGTTGAGGCATCAGATGGTGGTCGGAGTGAGGTTAGCTCGAGTTTGAGAAAAATGGGGTCTTGGTCTTGCTTTTCCTTCACTTCTGACACTAGTGATGATTCAGCCCCGTTCGTCACCACTATTCCTCCTTCTGTGGATTCCATGAGTCTGACTCCCAGGCGTGCAAGTCTGTGCACATCTTTGGCTATCTCCTTCTTTTCTTCCTCAACATGGGTGATACTACCCATAGATAACATGCTTAAAGAATTAGCAACAACATTAGCCTTACATGGGTGGTAAAGAATACTCATGTCATAATCCTTGAGTAATTCTAACCACCTCCTCTGTCTGAGATTAATCTCTTTCTGAGTGAACACATATTGCAAGCTCTTGTGGTCAGTGAATATATCAACATGACACCATACAAGTAGTGTCGCCAAATCTTCAAGGCAAAACTACCGCAGCTAACTCTAAGTCATGGGTTGGATAATTCTTCTCATGAACCTTCAACTGTCTGGAGGCATAGGCTATCACATTGCCATTCTGCATTAACACACAACCCAAACCAAATCTGGATTCATCACAGTACACCACAAAACCTTGAGTACTCTCTGGTAAAGTCAAAACTGGGGCACTAGTCAACCTCTTCTTCAATTCCTGAAAACTTTTCTCACAAGCTTCAGACCATTGAAACTTCACTGTTTTCTGACTCAAGTTCTTCAAAGGAGACGAAATGAACGAGAAAGCCTCAACAAATCTCCTATAATAGCCAGCCAAGCCCAAGAAACTCCTAATATCAGTTGGAGATGTGGGTCTAGGCCAATTCTACACTGCCTCAATTTTCTGAGTATCAACTCTAATACCATCACCGGAAATAATATGGCCCAAGAATGCCACAGACTCAAGCTAAAAATAACACTTAGAGAACTTGACATACAACTCTCTATCCTTCAAGGTCTAAAGAACTATTCTGAGATGACTAGCATGATCTTCTTCATTCCTTGAATAGATTAGTATGTCATCAATGAAGACGATAACAAACATATTTAAATAAGGTTTGAAGACCCTGTTCATAAGATCCATGAACGCTGCTGGTGCATTGGTCAAACCAAAGGAAATGACCAAGAACTCATAATGGCCATATCTAGTCCTGAATGTTGTCTTTGGAATGTCACATTCCCTAACTTTCAACTGATGGTAGCTTGATCTAAGGTCAATTTTTGAAAAACAGGTGGCACCCTGAAGTTGATCAAATAAATCATCTATCATTGGAAGAGGATACTTATTCTTGATCGTGACCTTATTTAATTGACGGTAATCTATACACATCCTAAGGGAACCATCTTTCTTTCTCACAAACAAGACCGGAGCGCCCCAAGGTAAGACACTTGGTTGAATGAAACCCTTATCTAATAGATCTTTTAACTGCTCTTTCAACTCTACTGGTACCATTCTGTATGGTGGAATAGAGATAGGACGAGTATCTGGAATGATGTCTATGCCGAAGTCTATTTCTCTCTCAGGAGGGACTCCGAGTAGATCATCAGGAAAACTTCTGGAAACTCTCTTACTATAAGAACTGACTGAATGGGAGGTACCTCAGCACTTGAGTCATTAACTCGGACTAAGTGATAGATACAACCCTTTGAAACTAACTTTCTTGCCTTAAGGTATGAAAATGAAACGACCCTTAAGCACTGCTGAACTACTACTCCACTCTATAACTGGCTAATTAGGAATCTGAAACTTGACAACTCGAGTTCTGCAATCTATGGAGGCATAACAAGTATGAAGCCAGTCCATACCTAGAATGACATCAAAATATACCATGTCTAGTTCAATTAAGTTAGCCATGGTGTCTTTGTGATTGTTGGAAATGACACAATCACAATAAACTCGCTCAGCTAGAATAGACTCCCCGACAGGTGTGGAAACACAGAAAGGTTCACAAAGTTTCTCAGGGATAACATCAAACTTATTTGCAACATAAGAGGTCACAAAATATAAACTTGCTCCTGGGTCTTGCAAAGCATAAACATCAAAAGCAAAGACTTTGATCTTACCCGTGACAACATCTGGAGAGTTCTCTTGCTCTTGGTGACTGGTGATTGCATAAAGGCTGTTTGCTCCTTTGCCAGTACCAGAAGTAGCTCCTCTAGGTGCAACCCTGTCTGGTGGAGTAACTGATGAAAACTGGGCTTTATTGCCTAGATTTCCACTACCTTGCTTATTCTTAGGAAACTCTTTCAAGAAGTGTCCCTCTTATCCACACTTGAAACAACCTGTCAAGCCATCACGACACTTACCTGGGTGGGTTCTCCCACACTTAGCACATGCAAGAGCCCAACTACCTCATTGGACCACACTACCCTGGGATTGCGCTGGTTTAGATATGAAGTTCTGCGAATTCTAACCATAATATTTGCCTTTGTTTTGAGGTGTAGGTGCACTAGCAGATGATGGAGCAGGTCCCTTTTGCTTCTGCTGAAAGGACGAATGATTCACATTGCCTTTCTGCTGCCCAGACTCATTCCCTATCCTCGCTTTCTTACTTCTGAACTCTTCCGTGTCTCTGAGCTTCTCTTCCTCAACCTGCTGCACATGAACCATCAACCTTGATATGTCCATGTCACCTATCAGCATCGCTACCCTGCCCTCTTTGCTTGACAGACGACCCAAGCCAGCAATAAACAAGCTCATTCTGCTCCTCATGTCCTTAACCATTTCAGGAGCATAGCGGGACAGCTGGGTGAACTTCAACCCATAATCATGCACGCTCAAGGAATCGTGTTTCAGTGTAAGAAACTCTCGTACCTTAGTCTCCTTCAGTTCTAGGGGAAAGAAATGCCCCAAGAAGGCTTCTCTGAAACAAGCCCAACTAGCAGGTGGTGCATCCTCAGGTCTACCCCCCTTCCACTGATCGAACCATGTTCTAGCAATAGCCTTCAGTTGATATGCAGCTAGTTCAACCCTTCATGCGTCAGCAACATGCATCACCTCAAAAATCTTCTTCAGTTCCTCAACAAAATTTTCCGGATCTTCAGTGGTTACCGAACCAGTGAAACTGGGAGGATTCATTGTCAAGAATTTGCGAATCCTCGAAGTGCCAGCCTCATCTTGCCTTGGTCCTCTTGGCTGCCCAACCTGGTTAGTCACAGCTTGGCTCAGCATCCGGATAGCCTCACGGAATTCAGCAGTAGTGACCTCGCCCTGAGGTTGCATGTTTGGTGCATTAGGTACCCCTTGCTCTTGTGGTTCAACAATTCTTCTAGTTGGACGACCTCGTGCTGCTTTTCATAGAGGCATGGTTATCTGAAACACGTACAAGCACGAATTAGAGGGAAACTTTTAGAGATAAACTCTAACGCACGAGATGGATATGAAGGAAGTGAAGAATTTCCTAAATGTTGCAGCCTCCTAATTATAGATGTGGTGCGCTTCACACCGATAACTAGGACCCTACTGACATGGCTACATAGACTCCCTAGGACTGTTGAACTCTGATACCAAGTTTGTCACGCCTCGAGCCTACACCCTGGACGTGGCCGGTACTCGAAGACCATTGCTGGCCCCAAGGGAACCCTTGGCCTGGCTTACTTAACTCAGCAGAAGACTTAACTCAACAAAGAAAACTCAAGTTATAGTTTAAATGATAACATCTTAGCCAAAATGGCAACTTATATCTCAAAACAAAGTATCTGCAAATACATAGCTGAGAGACTCAAAACTAAATGTCTGACTGTCTATGAAGCCTCTATATTACTGAGATGGATGTTGGGACAGACCCCACACTACATCCTAAAAGAAAAAACCCAGAAAAGCGAAATAAAATAGTCCTCCGGAATGCAAGGAGTCTCACCACTGACTTTGGAGTGCTCAACTGGATCAACGGCGCGCTGGATGCTAATCTTGGTTACCTGCGTCTGCATCACAATAAGATGCAGGCCAACTGGCATCAGTACATTGAATGTACGAGTATGCGAGTTGGAATGCTAAACAACAACTTAAGCTTGAA
>NW_006238955.1:518141-523762 GCF_000226075.1 Solanum tuberosum
ATATAAAAGTAATATAACTTTTGTGGGAGATTCTCTAACCGACAACCACCACTATGAGCCTAAGTGGTGATACATCGTCTTGCACATGCTTCCAGAACTGTCCTATACTTTGCCGTCATATAGAACGCTTAACTTAGTGGATCCACTAGTCTATGCTAAAAGCATCTTAAGGAGTCATCTAAAAAGTATGATCCTTTACTACCCATAATGGCTACATGGTTCATGGAGACTTGAGTTAGTATGAACTCGCATCCCCTTATCGGTGCTCAATACTACTCCAAAATATACTTAGCTCGTAATACTCCCAAATATACTTAGCTCATTTGTTTGTAAAAACAAAACTATTTCTTTGAATTGAGATAATTACTCAAAACTTAGCTTAAAAGCTCTCTAGGAATCGATGTTCCCTTTTTCTTGATCAAATGAGAAAACATTTATAAACTCTTTGGGAATACTTAGTTGCCTAATAGCTTTTCATGAGAAATTAACTCAAATCTTACTCTTTGCTTTACTTGAAACTTGAGCCTTAAAGCGAAGTTAAAACGTTTAATAAAGACTCCTGAAAACATTAAGAAACTTTACTTTGACTTGTTTCTTAATTTCTAGACTTGACTCTTAACTTCTTTGACTTTGATCTTAACTTTCCTTGAATTGGATTATGGATTCAAGGTTAATGATCTCATGTTTATGGATGATTTCATGATGTTTAGCTTTTCTCCCTTTCTTTCTTCCTTTCTCTTTCTCCAATCCCTAAGCGTTCTTTAATTCTCCAAACTGATTTAGGTTCTATTTTTACCCTAATAAATCCCTCAAAACGAATTAGGAAATAAATTAGAGAAAAGACTACTTTGCCCTTCCCTAAATCCGGATTGGGACTTTCCTCAATCCAACAGTCCAACTTCCGAAAGGCATATTTCACTCATACGATGTCGAAATCATGCAATCTCGGCTGCGTTGGAAAGATCTCTGCGTGGGCTTTCGAACCATATCAAGATCGTCTCATAACTCGTCCTGAGATAGGAGTTATAGTCATTTGAAAATGGCCAAAACTCAGTTTCTTAACTTAGACAAAATTTCCAGATTTCCTTGTTCTTTTCAAAAGTCAATATTTAAATCTCTTTATAGTCATTTCTAGGTGCGAGATGTTACAGTATGTACTCTAATAAAATAGTTGTCCTTATCTTGTGTATGGTTGTAAGGAAATACGTATACCACAAATTAAAAAAAAAATACGTTAATGATTAAATATATGATTTACTCCAATGTAAATTTTAAAATTAATTTGCATGGTTTTAAATAAAATAGTTATGTAATTTAAACATGTGGTAATTCATAGTCCTTTCGTTCCAAATATTGTCACGTTTAAGTTCCTTTCGGAATTAACTTGACTAATTTTTAAAATTAAATTGGATAAGGTTTAATATTTCAAAATTTCAAAGACTAAACAAAAACTACTACTAGAAGTTGCACTTTTTCTCATATCACTTTAGTGAAAAAATGCATCATGTCTTTCAAATATTTTCGAAATGTATTTATATAGTTTATAAATATATATAAAACAATTAAATGATAAATTTTCAGCTAAAAATTAAATTTGATACTCAAAATAATTAAAACCAAGGGGTATTATTTTCCAGTATTGAAACAAATATAATTGTTTATCAAAAAATTCAAAAAAAAAAACTCGGGGTTAAAGCAAACTACAACTGTCAATAGTCAAATTTGATAATTAACAAAAACATTAGAGGACTAGTAGTCAAATTTGGTAATTAGCAAAAATTTAGAGGATTAGGCTTAATTAACACTTGTATAATAACGCCAACTATCCGAACACTAGATGGATTAGGCTTAATTAACACAATACTAGACAGATTAGGCTTAATCAACATATCATATAAACTCAATTACATTCAATTAAATTCTATTACATCAATCTTTTTACACATACCAAAAAAAAAATTACAAATAACATGGCGTTATCAAGATCTAAGCATAGTTTAGGTTTTCGATTCCATCCTAGTGATAAAGAGTTGATCAACCATCTAAAAAGATTCATGCTCGATGGAATTTTCCACGTCCCCATGTTATCAAACTAAAGGATGTATTTGGAGACTTAGAGCCATGGCAAATTATCGATGGAGAGAAAACATGTTACTTTCTTACGCGATTAAAGAAATTCAATAATTCAAACAAGATATTCTCAAGAATAGTTGGGAGTGGGACTTGGAGTGGCCAAACAAGTGGTATTTCCATTAGAGATAAATCAAACAGAAATATTATAATGGGATATAAGAGAAGTTTGAGGTATAAAAGTGGTATTGAAAAAGATCAAAGTGAAAAATGGCTTTTGAAGGAATATTGTTTGCCAGATGAGTATATTAAGAAAAGCAAGAACAAGGATATGTTTGCCATTTGTAGAATTAAAGAGAAGACAAAAAACGATGAAGAAAATAATAATGATGACGATGATGATGATGTTAAGGATGAAGATGTTAATGGATTACTGGATTATCTATTTGAAGGTAATTATGATCAAGTAATTAGCAATGATAAAGACAATCAATTAGAGGGTAATTATGAAGTGAGGACAAGTGATGAAGCAAGTACAAGTACATTAAACAATAATGGAATCAATCCATATGAGAATTCAAGCATTGAGTCTGTATTGGAAATGATTGAGTTTTAATGTTTATAAGCATGCAAATAGCAATGCTATCAAGTACTTTTTTTTTGTTACATTAGTCATCAGGTTATAAACTTATAATAGCTTGAATGTGAATAATTTTCGTTTAGAAAAATATGAATTTGCAGTTGAGGATACATTGTTGCATGAGTATTTGTCTTTAAATATTGAAGAAAACTAATTAATACAATTTCTTCTTTTAATAGCTTGATCATCCTTGTTTTTCGAGGAAAGAGCTTGAATGCAACGCGATATATTGCAAACAAATGTCTAACCTCTTTTAAATTTTAGTTTCATAAATAATAATATTACCATGTGAAGTTAAATGGCAAGAATTATATTAGAATAAAAAAGGCAAATCTAAATTAATATTTATTATTTTTGTGCATGTGTATAAATATTTAAGGCCTCTTATTATAATTTGGTGTTAGACTATAAATTTTATTGAGACGTTCTTGACACAGATCCAAGATATTTTCTTTTAGAAAAAAAGAAAACATAATAGTTAAGTTTTTCTAGAGCAAGCAAGTCAGCAAATGCTTGTCTACCTCAACAATACACTTGAACTAATAAAAGTGATATGGATTAGTAGATCCTCTATTTGGAGGTAATTATGATCATTGATCAAGTAATTAGCAACGATAATGACAATCAGTTAGAGAGTAATTATGAAAGTGAGGACAAATTATGAAGCAAGTACAAGCACATTAAACAATAATGTTTAACATGGAGATTATGGAAAATTAATGGAATTAATCCATATGAGAATTCAAGCATTGAGTCCGTACTTGAAATGATTGAATTATAATGTTTATAGGCATGCAAATAGAAATACTATCAAGTTTTTTTTTAGTTACATTAGGTTATAAAATTTTATATGGATAGCTCATCAAAAGAAAGAAAGAAAGAAACCCCTTATATTTATCTTATTTTTTCGAGGAAAGAGCTTGAATGCAACGCGATATATTGCAAACAAATGTCTAACCTCTTTTAAATTTTAGTTTCATAAATAATAATATTACCATGTGAAGTTAAATGGCAAGAATTATATTAGAATAAAAAAGGCAAATCTAAATTAATACTTAATATTTTTGTGAATGTGTATAAATATTTAAGGCCTCTTATTATAATTTGGTGTTAGACTACTAATTTTATTGAGACGTTCTTAACACAGATCCAAGATAATTTCTTTTAGAGAAAATGAATACATACTACTTAAACTTTTCTAGAGCAAGTAGGTCAGCAACTTCTTGTCTACCTCAACAATACACTTACGCGAGCGTTAAGGCTTTCATCGAAACAAAGAGAGAGGAGCGGAAAGCCACTTGACTGTAAGGAAAGGGACATGTATCCTTTGAACTGATAAAAATGTCAATAGTTATTGATGAGCCTAATCTAAAAAAAGAATGTCAAGAATGCAACCAATTATTGCTAATGAATGATTTTATTTTTTTGAAAACAAACACTTTTAATGACTCAATGTCTCAAGCATTCAAACAAACCTCAATTTATTGCAAACAAATAAATTTGAATCCAATTACATTATTGTAAACATAAATACAAACATCTAAGTTGCGTGATTTCGAGAATGCAACCAATTATTGCTGCTTATATCAATAGAAATCAGTAGATAGATATTTATATTGACTTTGAAGCAAATTAAATATGTATATAAACACAATTAACAATTCTTATGTAAAACATGAATTTTAGCAACAACTACAAATATTAATGGAAACTAAAATGGAATAAACTTAATCATTAACCTTTTGTGTTGTATACACATCAACACAAGTCAACTGAAAGAGTTTATCAATGAAAAAAACTCTACACTGTCAATATAATCTATTAACAATTGATAACAATCTGTTTATTTTATTTTTTACGTAACAAGTTTCACACGTGATATTTCACATTGATCGTGTCCCCGATAGTATACCACCCCTCTAACATACCTTATTGACTCATCTTCACCAATACCCCCTTGCTCCTTGTCCCCCTCCCCACCACCCCACACGCCTATCCCCACCTCCACCTCCAACAATATTTGTCTAGATTATACATGAATATTTTTAACATATTATTTTTTTGTTTATATACCTATCACAAGAAATTTAAACATTGATGTGTATTAAGTGAGGTTTTAAAAAATGGATTTATTTTACCATCTATTTCATAGGATTATTAAACTACTAGAAGAGATGTTCTAAGAAATTTATATGTGGAAGACATATTCAAATCAGTTGGGCATTTCGATGAAGAAACTTATATATAGCTGTCATTTATTAGAATAGTGTGTTGGGATAAACCAAACCCAGAATGGGTGAAATGCAACACAGATGGCGCATGTAGGGAAAATCCTGGACAGAGTTCATATGGATTCAGCATTAGGAATAGCAGGGGGGATTTAATTTATGCTGAGGCACAAATCATAGGAGAGGCAATAAATATGGAAGCTGAGATTATGGGTGTGTTGAAGGCGATGTAGTACTGCAAGACACACAATTTTCAGAAGATCATACAGGAAACAGACTCATTGACTCTAAAAAATATGTTGCTAAAACAGTGGAAGATTCCTTGGTCATATGCTGATAAGTTAGTGGAGCAGGATTAAATAAAGTATGTAAATTAGTGGACAACAAGTGTAAAGTAGTATGCATTATTAAAATATGTGCATATAGTAGTGTGCAGATGTAAAGTAGAAATAGTATAGGACATATGTAAAGTAAATAGAAGCATCTCTACTTGTATAAATAGAGAGCCATTAGGCACATCTAAGGCAAGACTTTCTCGACGGAAAGCAAGCCTCTTTGTAAACAAAATACTCTCAAATAAATATCAAGTTTTTAATCTAAAATATGGAGCAAAATACACCAGATCTCATAGAAAAACAGGTATATCTATTTATGATTATGCATAGCTAAATCTATTGATTCCT
>NW_006238955.1:524410-580753 GCF_000226075.1 Solanum tuberosum
AGAAAACATAGAATATATACTAGAAAATATAAAAGAAATTATAAGATTAATACCTTTAGAAAAAATGTATTATGACAGAATTAATACTTGAAATACACACACACACACACACCCCCCACCCCCGCCCCAAAAAAATTGGTATCAGAGCCATGGAAAGTAAAGAACAACACAAATAGACAATTATAGAGAAACGCTACGAGTTAAAACATAGACAAGAAAGACTTGAATATAACATACACGCAGGAGTATGTCAAAAATCTCTACTAGCCCAAAGAAAAACAATATTTGAAATACAACTACAAGTACAACAAATAGAATATAAACAAAAATGCAATCTATAATGAATAAAGAAGAATTTGCTATAGAAGAAAAAACCTATAAAAACCCAGACGGATTAGAAATAAAAATAATATTTTCAAGCTTAGGAAGAAGATAAAAAAAATAGGTGAAAATTTATATCTAATGATAGAAAAAGAAACAGTAAGATTAGAAGATAGTCTAACAGCCATGGTACGAATAACTAGAGAAAATGAAGAAATAGACAGGAAAAAGAGATAGAAATTATTAAACAACAAGCAAAACTAGAAATACATCAAATAGAAGAAACAAAAAATGATAAAATAATTGCTGTAGAAAAAAATTTAGCTACACTAAAAGAATTATATGCAACTAAACAAAAAGAAAGAGAACTTGAAACAAAGTTAAAAAATGAAATAGAAAAATTAAAGGAAAAATTACAGATCGAAGAAAAAGAAGAACCAGGTATAAGAATAGATGATATAAATGAAGATCACTCAGAACAAGGTTCAGATATAAGCAAAATATATACAGAAATGTTAGCAAATCTAGAAGATAAGGATATAAATTCTACATAAATAAATACAGGAGATATTAAAGATACAAAATCAAGCACAACAGGAGTTAAAAACCCAAGAGAATTAAAACCCAACTATTATCAGTTAGTTATGAACAATCTGATAGGTATGATAGTATATGGAATAAAAGATTAAACAGAAAATGGACACCAACTCCAGCAACAACGCAAAATAATATTTTTTTAGATCTAGACTGTGTAACAAATATAAATAAAACAATCCAATTATGGGTAGGATATATATCCAAATAATTAATAGATAACAAAATAGGAATGACAGAAGTACCAGGATATATAGAAAGGACACTTATAGGAACAGTAAAACTATGGTTACAAAATCTAGCAGAATAAAGTATAAAAACATTAAAAAATAATAATAGAATAGATGGTGAAATAGCAACAACCCCAATTGACATATTAAATAAATATGAAATAGCTATACGGAATGAATTTAGTAGTACGACTACAGAAATAGAAGAACAAAATAAAGAAAAACAGCTAAACATAAATTTAATGTTAAAATTAGCAATATGTAACATGTGTTGTATAGAAGAATATACGTGTGTATTTAGAGAATATTATTATAAAGGAACATATAGAATATACATGCGTATTTAGAGAATATTATTACAAAGTAACATATAATATAGAGGAAGGGAAAGAAATAAGAAGATTATACTTCACAAAACTACCAGAACCATTTAGTTCAAAAATAATAAAGGATTGGAATAAAGCAGAATTACAAGATACTTTAGGAGCAAGAATAAGGTACTTACAAAAATGGTATTCAAAAATATGTGAAAAATATAGAGAAGAAATGAAATGGAAAAAACCATAATAAAAAACTTAGCATGTTGTAAAGATAAGATAGCACCCCAATTTGGATGGAATGATAATTACTATAAAAAGAAATACAGGAAATCAGGTAAATATAGAAATTATAAAATCCAGTATAAGTACAAAAGACCTCGAAGAAGATACTACATAAGAAATTATAATACCAAAAAATCATTTAGATCAAAGAAAAAATAACAGAATGTACTTGTTATAATTGTGGAAAACTAGGACATATAGCTAAAGATTGTAAATTACCCCAAAATCCTAAGAAAAAACGAAATAATAATCGATAATGAAGAAGAATATACACAAATAGAATATATAGATTATGATCCAGAAAGTGATGATAGTATATATGAACTATCCGAAAATGAAATAAACAAAGAAGAAGAAAATTTATATGATAATATATTATATGATAATATAGATGACTGAAAAAGACGTACAAATAATAACTCAAGAGGATCATACAACTGAAGAATCTACGGAACAAAAAGTAATATTTGATATTAATATATTTGAACAAATAAAAGGAAAGGAACTAGACCTAAGAGTAGAAAAAATATTTAAAGTACCAATAATAAAAAAATTATTTAAAAGACAAGGAAGAATACTATGTGGTAAGTCAAAAAGAACACATAATAGATTGTAAATATACCAAAGGAAAAAGCGAAAATATCAGTAATAAATAAAAGAATAATAAACAAAGAAATACAAGAAATTAAAGCTAAAGACCCAATAAAATATGTACACCTAGGAGGAACAGAAATATTAATAAAAGCATGTTTCAGAGAAGGAATAGATACAGCAATAGAAATATATCTAGAAGATGACAGAATAGTAGAACCTATAGAAAAAAGTATAATAAGTGCAGTAAAAGGAAATCTAATATACCAAAAATTCAAATTTATAATAAGCGCCACGATAGAAACATAGATAAATCCCTAGTATTGTATTGGAAAATATCAGGAATAGAGTTAGCCCCAGGGAGTTAGATATTTATAGCAAGATATAAAAATCTATATGTACTAACAACAAAACATAAAATAACAGCAAAAAATAAGATAAATAGAATAAAGATAGAAAATCCTTTCAAACAAATTGTTATAGTAATAGATAATAATGATTACAGTTATAAAGAAATAGATATAGAAGAAGATTTAGAAATAGTAAGCGACAGAATAAGCACATCAAAAAGAATAAAAGGAATAAACTACAGTAATGAAACACCTCAACTATCAAGGAAATCAATAGAATATCAAATGATAAAAGATATAGAACCATACCATTACTATATAAGTGGAATAATAGAACAAAGAAAGTATATTATAATAATAAATACTGGTCAAGAACACAATTATATAACAAGAGAGTTAGTAGCAGAAGATGAAATAACCTCTAAAGAACGAACGTGTCCAGAATTACCGAAAGAGTTAACAAATTCTGATGAAACAGCAAAAAAAGAAATAATTATTGGAGGCATAGTAATATTAATAAAATTCAAAATTTATCAAGGAGATAACATAATATTAGGAATAAAATGGTTAGAAGAAATGAAACCATACAATTTAGAAAATACACAATTGACCATAACATATAAAAATAAGAAAGTCATAATAAAAAACAATATGAAAATATACATACTTGCAAAAATAATAATAGAAAATTACTACAATAGATATTACACCCCTATGCTAGATACAGGAGTAGAAGCTAATATGTGCAAACACAATTGCCTACCAGAAGAAAAATGAGAAAAGCTAAAAACACCAATAGTAGTAAAAGGATTCAATAATGAAGGAAGTATGATAACCTATAAAGCAAAAAATATAAAATTACAAATATGGGATAAAATATTAACTATAGAAGACATATATAGTTACGAATTCATAAATAAAGATATGCTTTTAGAAATGTCATTCTTAGAAAAACTATATCCCCATGTGATAACAAAAACACACTGGTGGTTTACTACACCATATAAACAAAAGGTAGGAGCAAAAAGAGTAAACAACAAAAATAGAAAAACCACACCATGGATCAAAGGAAGTGAAAAGATCACCCAAAAACTAGAAAATATCAAAGAAATTAACCATAATGTCGAATTAATTGTATTTTCTATAGATAAACTAAAACTAATTCAAGAAAAACTAGAATCGTTATATAGTGAAAATCCCTTAAAAGGATGGGAAAAACATAAAACAGAAATAAAAATTGAACTGATTGATGATAACAACATCATAACCCAAAATCCATTTAAATATAATTTCGATGATTTAACAGAATTCAAAATGCATATAAAAGAGTTACCAGAAAATAATTATATACAAGAAAGCAATAGTAAACATACAAGTCCAGCATTTATAGTAAATAAACATAGTGAACAAAAAAGAGGAAAAAGGCGGATGGTTATTGACTATAGACACCTAAATGCAAAAACAAAAACATATAATTACCCAATACCAAACAAAGTATTAAAAATAAGACAAATCCAAGGATACAATTACTTCAGCAAGTTTGATTGTAAGTCAGGATTTTACCACCTAAAATAGAAGAAGAATCTAAAAAGTTAACAACTTTTACAGTACCACAAGGATTTTATGAATGGAATGTATTATCTTTTGGATATAAAAATGCACCAGGAAGATACTAACATTTTATGGATAATTACTTTAACCAACTAGAAAATTGTATAATATACATAGATGATATATTATTATATTCAAGAACTCAAGAAGAACATATAAAATTACTAGAAAAATTTATACACATTATAACATACTCAGGAATAAGTCTAAGTAAGAAAAAGGCAGAAATAATGAAAACTCAAATAGAATTTCTAGGAATACAAATAGATAAAAATGCAACACACATAGTACAAAGGATAACAAATTCTAAAGATCAAATAAATACGAAAAAGAAATTACAATTGTTTCTAGGATTAGTAAATCAAGTGAGAGAACATATACCTAATTTAGCAGAAAACTTAAAACCTTTGCATAAGAAATTAAAGAAAGATGTAGAGTATCATTTTGACAATAAAGACCAAGAACAAATACGAAAAATAAAATTATTATGTAAAAATTTACCTAAACTATGTTTTCCAGATAAAAATAAAGAATTTATATATATAGTGGAATCAGATGCAAGTGAAATAAGCTACGGAGGAGTATTAAAATATAGATATAATAAAGAAAAGGTGGAACATCATTGCAGATATTATTCAGGAACATTTACAAACCCCGAAATAAAATCATTGCAAATATTATTCAGGAACATTTACAAACCCCGAAATAAAATGGGAAATAAATAGAAAATAATTATATTCAATATATAAATGTTTATTAGCCTTTGAACCATTCATTGTATATAACAAATTTATTGTGAGAACCGATAATACGCAGGTAAAATGGTGGATAACAAGAAAGGTACAAGATTCAGTAACGACCAAAGAGATACGAAGACTAGTACTAAATATAATAAATTTTACATTTACAATAGAAGTGATATGTAGTAACAAAAATGTTATTGCAGATTACATCTCAAGAAAAAACTACACAGACTGAAAAAGAAAGTACTATAGAAGAAATACTCAAAGCCCTGAACCTACTTTGCACAAAAGTAGAAAACATAGACAAAGAGCTAAAACAAATAAAAAGTCAGCAGCATGACTATAAAAATGCAGAGCTAAGTCGATCAGAAGACTTAAAAATTCCAAAGCTACAAGGTGACGTTGGGAAACACCTAAAAACCCACAATGTTTTGTTACATTCAGCTACAGGAAGCACATCTGCAACAAAAGAAGAAAATAAAGCTAGATATGTTAATACTAATATGAATAAAATGTTTGAAAAACCATTTATGCCAAAGAACCAAAAAGATCCATTATTCATACCACCTCAGCTAAACACATATAAAGAAAGTCTAGGACAAAACAAAAAGACTTATAACCATATAACCAGAGCTTATATAGAAAACATTCACAAAATACAAACTTTTCTAAACCAAAATCCAAGATCCAAAAATACAAAAAACCCTCATGAAGATTATATTACCCAAAATCTACATGGATATAACAAGCTGATTGCACAACCAGGAACAAGTACAAATTTAGTAGGAACTTGCTATAACTATGGATTGTTAAGTACCGTATAACCCAAACGGGAGACGAGATATCGACAATACCAGAGCTACATAAGGCAATTATGCATTACAAAAGGATAACTAAAGGAACACTTTCTTATATAAAAAAAATTTCAGCACCAGCAGAAATATTGTATGATGAAATTAAACCTATCATCCAAGTTATAAAAATCGGATTAACCAAGGAAATGATAATACCAGGAAAAATAGAACAGCAAGATGAGATACAAAAGATAGAAACACCGGAATTTTATGCAAGAAAGAGGATTATTGGAATAGCTACTATTTTGAACGAGTTAACAACCAATTATTTAAATGAAAATTCAGTATGGAGCTATTATGCAAGAGAACGTTCGAAAAACCATTTATGCCAAAGAACCAAAAAGATCCACTATTCATACCAACTCAGCTAAACACATATAAAGAAAGTCTAGGACAAAACAAAAAAACTTATAACCATATAACCAGAGCTTATATAGAAAACATTCACAAAATACAGACTTTTCTAAACCAAAATCCAAGATCCAAAAGTACAAAAAACCCTCATGAAGATTACATTACACAAAATCTAAATGGATATAACAAGCTGATTGCACAACCAGGAACAAGTACTAATTTAGTAGGAAGTTGCTACAACTATGGATTGTTAAGTACCGTATATACCCAAACGGGAGACGAGATATTGACAATACCAGAGCTACATAAGGACTTTATGCATTACAAAAGGATAACTAAAGGAACAATTTTTTATATAAAGTTTTATTCAGCACCAGCAGAAATATTGTATGATGAAATTAAACCTATCATCCAAGTTATAAAAATCGGATTAACGAGGGAAATGATAATACCAGAACAAATAGAACAACAAGACGAGATACAAAAGATAGAAATACCATACTTTTATGCAAGAAAGTGGATTATTGGAATAGCTACTATTTTGAACGCGTTAACAACCAATTATTTAAATGGAAATTCAGTATGGAGCTATTATGCAAGAGAACGTTTGAAAAACCATTTATGCCAAAGAACCAAAAAGATCCATTATTCATACCACCTCAGCTAAAACACATATAAAGAAAGTCTAGGACAAAACAAAAGACTTATAACCATATAACCAGAGCTTATATAGAAAACATTCACAAAATACAGACTTTTCTAAACCAAAATCCAAGATCCAAAAATACAAAAAACCTTCATGAAGATTACATTACACAAAATCTACAGGGATATAACAAGCTGATTGCACAACTAGGAACAAGTACAAATTTAGTAGGAAGTTGCTACAACTATGGATTGTTAAGTAACGTATATACCCAAACGGGAGACGAGATATCGACAATACCAGAGCTACATAAGGCCTTTATGCATTACAAAAGGATAACTAAAGGAACAATTTTTTATATAAAGTTTTATTCAGCACCAGCAGAAATATTGTATGATGAAATTAAACCTATCATTCAAGTTATAAAAATTGGATTAACCAAGGAAATGATAATACCAGAAAAATAGAACAGCAAGACGAGATACAAAAGATAGAAATACCGGAATTTTATGCAAGAAAGCGGATTATTGGAATAGCTACTATTTTGAACGAGTTAACAACCTATTATTTGAATGGAAATTCAGTATGGAGCTATTATGCAAGAGAACAAACTATGATATATTCTAATTCCAGAGAAATCAGAGAAGCAAATACGAAAGAAATACTACAATGGATACTAAGCTTATTAAAACCAGAACAACAACCAACTACAAGAGCTATACGGAAGAATTTTATTTCACCAGAGATAATGACAAACTATTGCAAAACTATTGGACACAGATACCCAGATCATCAATGCTCAAAGTGCTATGGAGAAGACAATGTAATTCCAGCTATCCAGCTAGAATAAAAATCCACCAGACAAGATATAAAGCAAGGTTGACGAAGATAAAAAGAGACTGACAAGATAAATTAAAGTTGTTTGTCTTATTGTAAAAGTAAGTTAGTGGAGCAGGAATAAATAAATTATGTAAATTAGTAGACAACAAGTGTAAAGTAGTATGAATTATTAAAATATGTGCATATAGTAGTGTGCAGATGTAAAGTAGAAATAGTATAGGACAGCTGTAAAGTAAATAGACAAGTACAGATGCTTCTATTTACCTTACATCTGTACTATACTATTTCTACTTTACATCTGCACACTACTATATGCACATATTTTCATAATGCATACTACTTTACACTTGTTGTCTACTAATTTACATACTTTATTTATTCCTGCTCCACTAACTTACTTTTACAATAAGACAAACAACTTTAATTTATCTTGTCAGTCTCTTTTTATCTTTGTCAACCTTGCTTTATATCTTGTTTGGTGGCTTTTTATTTTAGCTGGACAGCTGGAATTACATTGTCTTCTCCATAGCACTTTGAGCATTGATGATCTGGGTATCTGTGTCCAATAGTTTTGCAATAGTTTGTTATTATCTCTGGTAAAATAAAATTCTTCCGTATAGCTCTTGTAGTTGGCTGTTGTTCTGGTTTTAATAAGCTTAGTATCCATTGTAGTATTTCTTCCGTATTTGCTTCTCTGATTTCTCTGGAATTAGAATATATCATAGTTTGTTCTCTTGCATAATAGCTCCATACTGAATTTCCATTCAAATAATAGGTTGTTAACTCGTTCAAAATAGTAGCTATTCCAATAATCCGCTTTCTTGCATAAAATTCCGGTATTTCTATCTTTTGTATCTCGTCTTGCTGTTCTATTTTTTCTGGTATTATCATTTCCTTGGTTAATCCGATTTTTATAACTTGAATGATAGGTTTAATTTCATCATAAAATATTTCTACTGGTGCTGAATAAAACTTTATATAAAAAAGTGTTCCTTTAGTTATCCTTTTGTAATGCATAAAGGCCTTATTTAGATCTGGTATTGTCGATATCTCGTCTCCCATTTGGGTATATACGTTACTTAACAATCCATAGTTGTAGCAACTTCCTACTAAATTTGTACTTGTTCCTGGTTGTGCAATCAGCTTGTTATATCCCTGTAGATTATGTGTAATGTAATCTTCATGAGGGTTTTTTGTATTTTTGGATCTTGAATTTTGGTTTAGAAAAGTCTGTATTTTGTGAATGTTTTCTATATAAGCTCTGGTTATATGGTTATAAGTCTTTTTGTTTTGTCCTAGACTTTCTTTATATGTGTTTAGCTGAGGTGGTATGAATAATGGATCTTTTTGGTTCTTTGGCATAAATGGTTTTTCAACACATCCTCCGAATTCACATCTACAAAAAAGAAAGTCAGCAGTAGTTGGGAGTGGAAAAATGTCAACAGGCGAGTACATTTGCGAGCTGATAAAACACCTTCCTGTCCATAGAGGAATTAATGATCTAGAGAAGGAGAACGTGCAAGGATAAGGAAAAGGGGACAAGAAACATGGAGGCAACAGACCTTAGGAGAAGAAGACATAGTTTATTTCCTAATTTGGGCCATCTGACTTTTGATTAATTTGGGCTCTTTGCTGACTTGTGTTTGACTTTTGTTGAAATGAAATAAACGGACCACTGGTCCAAAATTTAATTTAAAAAAAAAACATATTCATCTAGATTATAGTCATCTGTTGGAGGATCGTAAAAAACTTTCATACCAATTAAAGAAAATTATTTTATTTATAAACTAAAAAGTTTTTGTATCTTAATTCAATAATAATGCTTGACTAAGATTAGAGAAATAGTTATACGTAAAAGACATAAAATATGAAGATAATCTTAACTAGCTAGTATTATATCTTTTTTCCTCCTTTGAGATGTTCCACCTTGACCTCTTGTGCACTAGGGGTTAGACGCAGAAACTTGCGGAATATATTCAAAACAGAAACCATGCAATCAAGATGACTGCTCGGTTTCTTCTCCTCCTCATCCTCGTTGTCATAATCATCATCATTATTATCAATTTTAATATTCTCAATTAACATGTCTTGAGGTCTGAAATTTCCACGAGCTATGACCACATTTTCAAAATCCTGAAAAGCTTTTTGGTGTGCGGTACGGAGTTTCATCTTGCAAATCATGGTAGCACTTAATAGTTGCAAACACTTGATTTTCTTGTCATTGGATTTCACAAACCGTAGTCTTGCCTCCATTACTTTACTGTAACCCATTATCCAACTTCAACTTTAAATGAAACTATTTAATTTATAAACTCAAAAGTTCTTGAATTTTAATTCAAGTTCTCTCTATTTTGTATATTTCTATATAACTAGTCATAACCCTATTTATAAAAGCAAGAAACCAAATTAAATTAGGATTAAAAAATCTATTCTATATAGAATTAGGACAAATAAATCTTAACTAGACATTAATTAAGTAAATATCAAAAACAACAAATTCTAAACAACTTAGAATTCCTACTACAAATTTAAATTATTATTCACACATGGATATCACATCTTTGTATAGATTTTAACATGCATTATGATCGTACACTTGTGACCAAATAGAATATCAAATATCTTTGTGCTCAAGTCTCAAGGTTAAAATCATAATTTTTTTTTTAGGTAACTAATAATATCATAAATTTTTGTAGAAGTGTGTATATATATTTTTTTCCATTTTTTCTTATA
The DNA here is from genome assembly GCF_000226075.1 of Solanum tuberosum. Classification (NCBI taxonomy): domain Eukaryota; kingdom Viridiplantae; phylum Streptophyta; class Magnoliopsida; order Solanales; family Solanaceae; genus Solanum; species Solanum tuberosum. Next base: position 534,880 of record NW_006238955.1, read on the forward strand.
TCACTTTAGTGAAAAAATTGGGAAGCGGCTCCTGTCAATTTCCTCCAGTGGAGAATTAGATTCTTTACACGTGTCCCATAAAATTTTTAATGAATTAATTTGATCATCCTTTAATCAGGGTTAATTATTTTTACAATGGTCCTTATCTCTTTCCAAATATTTATATTTTCACGGTCAAATAGTAATACATCTTCTTTGTCATGTTGTCCCCTCTATTCTTTTTATTTTTGATTTATATCCTCTTCTCTATTTCTAGTATGATATTTAGTTCAAAATAAGTTTTTAACATAAAAATAAATAACAAAACCAATAAACAGAATGCAAAATTAACTTCTTCTTTTTTGAAAATTCACTTTGAAAAAAGAGGGTAGCAAAGCAACACATAATTATTGAAAATCTCAATATTATCGATAGAAAGACAATATACAATTCCTAACACAATTTTTAATTTCAGCCTAGTTTAATTACTCCTTCTGTCCCAATTTTTGTGACTTACTTTCCTTTTTAGTCCGTCCAAAAAAGAATGACACATTTCTATATTAAGTAAAATTTTAACTATAAAATGTCAATTTTACCTTTAATGAAATGATTTACAGTCACACAAATTTCTATCATTCATTTTGGACCACAAGTTTAAAAAGTCTTCGTTTCTTTCTTAAACTCCGTACCGAGTCAAACTACCTCGCATAAAATGGGACGGAGGGAGTATCTAATTTCACAAAAGAAAAAATCGTAACAAAGTCTTATAATTTTTTTTTTTTATCAAAAACAGATGATAATAAATTCCAATATTTTGTGAAATTATTTCGGTGTACCATGTCTTCCTCCTTAAACACTATTAAGATAGTTTTTTTTTTCTTTTCAAATATTAAAGATAGTTTTATTAAGATCAAATGGAGGAAAGAGAGAATTTTTTTTTTCTTGTGGAGACGGATAAAAAAAAAAGTTAACCCTAGTTAAAGAATAAGCAAATTGATCCATTGAAACATTTATGGGACACGTGTAAAGCATCTAATGCCTCACCGGAGGAAATACAGAACCTCTACTGGAACGGAGTCTCTTCCAAAAAATTGCAATACGCCTTTCAAATATTTTACAAATTTTAATTGTTGTGACTTATAATTTATTTTTTTTGTAATTTATAAATACGTAAAAAAATAATATTCAAATTATAAATTTTCAGTTAAAAATAAAGGTTAATTTTCAAAATCTAAAAAATGTGACATAATTAAAATCAAGGGTACTTATTTTCCAGTATTTAAACAAATAATTGTTTATCAATAAATGAAAAAATTAACCTAGAACTGTCAATTACTGAAATTACAAAACTTGGGGTCAAATTTATTAATTACGTTTCTTACAGAATTAATTAAGGAGAGAATTGCGAAATTAAGTCAAATATTATCTTTTCCCACACTTTTATACCGCCAACACTATCCCAATAGTAATTACGTTTCTTACGGAATTAATTACCAAATATTAACTATCCCAATATTAGATAGATTAGGCTTATTTAACATATTATATAAACTCCACTACATTCAATTAAATTCTATTACATCGATCTTTTTATACCTACCAAATTTTTTTACAAATACAATGGCTTTATCAAGATCTAAGCATAGTTTAGGTTTTCGATTCCATCCTAGTAATAAAGAGTTGATCAACCATCTAAAAAGATTCATGCTCGATGGAATTTTTCCACGTCCCCATGTTATCAAACTAAATGACCTATTTGGAGCCTTAGAGCCATGGCAAATTATCGATGGAGAGAAGACATTACTTTCTTACGCAATCAATAATTCGAACAAGAGATTCTCAAGAACAGTTGGGAGTGGGACTTGGAGTGGCCAAACAAGTGGTATTCCCATTAGAGATAAATCAAATAGAAATATTATAATTGGATATAAGAGAAGTTTGAGGTATATATAAAAGTGGTATTGAAAAAGATCAAAGTGAAAAATGGCTTTTGAAGAAATATTTTTTGCCAGCTGAGTATATTAAGAAAAGCAAGAACAAGGATAGATTTGTCATTTGTAGAATTAAAGAGAAGAAAAAAGAAGAAGAGAAAAATAATAATGATGTTAAGGATGAAGATGCTGATGGATTAGTGGATCCTCTATTTGAAGGTAATTATGATCAACTAATTAGCAAAATATGAATTTGCGGTTGAGGACGAATTGTTGCATGAGTAGTTTTTGTAAAATATTAGTACAGTTTCTTCTTTTATTATCTTGATCATCCCTATTTTTGGTTTTTATTTGTCTTCAATGGTTAGTTATGTATACACCATAAAATCTTATATGGATAGCTCATCAAAAGAAAGGAAAAAAATCCTTATATTTATCTTTTTTTTTCGACGAAGAGGTTCGAATTCAACACAATATATTGCAAACAAATGTCTAACCTCTTCTAGTTCTTTGCTTTATAAATAATAATATTATCATGTAAAGTTAAACACTAAACACAATTATGTAAGAATAAAAAAGGGCAAGTCTAAATCAATAATATTTTTGTGCATGTGTATTTAAGGCCTCTTATTATAATTTGGTGTTAGACTACTAATTTTATTGACACGCTCTTAACACAAATCCAAGACATTTTCTTTTATAAAGAAATCGATTTAGATAGTCAAAAGCTTGAAGGTTCGAATTTTTTCTTAAGGTTTTGCCCTTGAAGTTTTCATTCAAGCTTTCTGGCAAAGCTCCGTTGGTGGTGGAAGCTCGTCGTCTCCTTTGCTCTCCATCCCGGTTTGTCTTCCAGTAACTCATTTATGTCTATGATCAGAATGTTTTAGTCAATTGGATTTTGATTTGGAAGAATGAATATTTGTTACATAGTTAATAAGTTGCTGTTAAAGTGCATTCATATCATGCCATTAATATGCCTAAGTTTTCTGGTGATTAATTTAGCTCATTTGTAAATATTCATCTTCATGATAAAGGCTAATAATCTATCTTCTTGCTATTTTCATGTGACTTCGAGTGAGTTCTTTGAACTCCATTACCTTCCTCTTTTCATTCTGAATGGGCCATGGAGGCCCAACTCTACCCTTTCTCGAGTCAACCCCATTTCCAAGATAAAGAAGCTGATGAACAGGTAGAAATAGAGCTGATATAGATGTTCGACAGTCCAAAAATGGACTGTATACACTTAATATACATATAAAAAAATACTAAATTACAGGGTTGAAACAAAAATACAGGTATTCGAAAGCTGAAGTGAGCTGTATACACTTGGTATATAATCCTATATATAAGAAAATAGACTAAAATACAGCCTATATACAGATGTATACATTCAGTGTATACAAGAATTTTCAAAAACAAAAATGGGCCAAAGCACAGTTTTTCTTTGCACAACAGTAGCAGCGGGAAGCAGAAATGGGCCACGAAATGCTCTTTTTATACCATTCTTTATTGGAAAAATTACTGAAATACACGTCTTATGTTTCCCTTATTTCCAATATTCCCTTCTATTTCTAAAAACATCTAAAATCCCTTATTTCTCTTCTAATTCTAAATTATTTTATAATGTATCCGAGCTAATTTTTAATGTAACCGAGCTACATATTATGTATCTGGTTTATTTTATAATGTATCCGAGATAGTTCTTAATGTATCTGAGCTACATATTATGTATCCGGGTTGTTTTACTTTTTCAGGGATTAATGTAATTACAAACTAAATAGGGATAGATTGTAATTTTCATATTAAAACTATGTGATGCCTAAAATTTATACTAGGCTGTATTTTGGTCTATTTTCTTGTATATCGGATTGATGTGTTTGAATTTGATGTAAAGGGTGGGAAAGATGGCAATCCACCAGATTTGACGACTATTTTCTTTGAGACTAGTAAAAAAGATAACAAGCTTGTTGAACCTGAAGCAATTGAAAAACATGTACGTTTGGTAAATTGAATAAGTAAATAGCCTGAAATTTTTATGCATTTTGATAGAAAATGTCCTTTTATATATTTTGTAGGCTCAACTTGAGAAAACAGTTCAAGAAGATCCATCTCTATCTAGTATAGAGATTGTTGAAAAATGTTGTGGACCACCTGAGGTAGCACCACAAAGAATTTCTTACTGTGAAATTCAAAGAGCAACTCACGGCTTTGATGTAAATAATTTGCTAGGTAGTGGAAGTTTCGGTTCTGTTTACAAAGGGACAGTAGCAAATGGGATGACTGTAGTTGTCAAAGTTTTCAATGTGCAGATGGAAGGCACATTTCAAACCTGTGATAGAAAATGTGAAATCTTTCTAAATCTTCGTCACAGAAATCTCACCAAAATCATTAGCAACTGTTGTAACTTGGATTTTAAAGCACTGATACTTGAGTACATGCCAAACAAGAGCTTAAACAATTAGTTGCTATATTCTCGCGGCTTAACTATAATGCAGAAATTGAATGTAATGTTCGACTTTGCATCTGCTTTGGAATTTCTCCATCATGGTTACTCAGTTCCAGTTATTCACTTTGATCTTAAGCCTAGCAATGTGTTACTTGACAGCAAAATGATGGGACACCTTAGTGACTTTAGCGGTGCCCAACTTCTAAGAAAGGAGCTTCCTTTTCATTTCTTTCATTTTTATTATCTGACTGATGTTATATATTTAGTTGTAAATCTTTAAAATAGATATTAGATTCTCGGTTAATGCATCTCAAAGTCTTTCTAATGAATTTTTTTCTTATTTTCTTGCAACTTTTCTTGATGTTTCTGGATAACACTCGATGAAGATTGGAACTTTTAATTTTTTGCCTACCTTATGTTTATTCTTCTGTGCAAGATACAAGTTTTGAAGAAAATGAATGAGCTCACTATTATTAGTTTTCTACAAATTTAATGCAAAACTTGATATTAGTCTAACTCGGATGTTAGCTATGTTTTTTGTTAAACAAATATTGAAATTAATATCATGGATGTCAACTAGTTTATTGTAATGAATTGCTTTCTTTACAGATATCTTATTTTCGCTGTCTCTTCTCTATATATATCATATTTTCGTAGAAATTTTTTTAGTAGGAATTCGATATTTGTTGAAATGTATTAGTGCTCAATCAAGGACAAGAATTATGGCTGGTCTCTAAAGGCCAATCTATGTCCAGGCAGCTTGTTGCTCGTCTCTAATGGTATTCTAGGAGGGAGTTGTTGATAGTCGCCAAAGCTATTCTAGGACGAGGTTGGTGAGTCGCTAACGGTATTTCTAGGACCAGATAGTTCTCGTCCTTAAAGGAATTCTAAGGACAGGTCTTTAATGGTCGCTAGACATTACTAGGACCAGATCTATATCGTCTCTAAAGATTATTACGACTAGTTTTTGGTGATCGTTATAGAGTTTTACCGACCTGAAAAACGTATTTCCCAAGATATATTTGGTCTATTTGAGACCAGAAATAACATCCCTAAAGGAATTTCGCGAACATTTTGGATCCCCGTCCCAAAAACCATTAGCGACTAGTTTCTTTGTCCCGTTGTTGTTGAGCGATAGCGAAGGAAGCTTTTAGGACGGGTGGCGACCAGATTTTTCAGGTCTAAAATGCTCGTTTGGGACCAGAGTTTGACTTTCAGGGACAAGATTTCATAAGCATCTAAATTATGATTCCATTCAAATATAAGAAAACTTTTCACAAATCGTTGGCACTTTATCTTTAAAACATCCTTTAGCCACAAATCATGCTTTTCATAAAATATGTAAAAGTCCTACATCAAATTCATGATCATAATCCATAAGTTCATAAGCATTGCTCATAGCTAAATTTCATAAAATAGGCATAGGAATGGGGCCATATGAAATCGATTGAAAATCATGTAATTGAATGAAATGATTCATAATAAGATTGAATATAAATAATTTAATCTAATAAAGAGGACCATGAAGATTTGCATGAAACCCTAATAGAATGGAATAAAATCAATTTAAGGGATTTGAAATATTTGAAAGTATCGTCAATGAAAGTATTTGAAGTTCTTGATAATTCTTTATCCATGAGTTTTTACAAGATTTCCTCCATTAAAGTGTTTCAATTTCTTGATAATTCTTTTACGGAAGAATTTTCTAAAATTTTCTACATGATATTATGAATGATTATTCAAACAAGAAATTATATTTTGAGAACTACTTAAAATAATTTTCTTTATGACGTTTTGATAATTCTTTGGCGATTTCTTTGAAATCTTGTATTATGAACCCTAGAATTGTGAGTTATGAAAGTTCCCAAATGTGAGACATTATGATGCTATCATATGATTCTCTAACTTTATTATTATGACATGATATATGTCTCTTTTGAATGCAAAGATATGGTACATGAATTGTAACCTAATGATGTGACGATATGAATAATGTTGATAAACTATGGTCCTTGAATGTTATGAATATGATCCTTCGAGCTAACCAATGATCACACGAGCTTAATGAAGCTAAATAATTAACTAAAAAGTCATAAGTCTAAATGAAGAACCACTGAAACTATGTTTTCTTGGGTAATATAAGGATAATATTGTTGTTTCAGGTGACTCCTTTTATGCCCTTGGTAAAGGCTAGTAACAGATCCACATGATATGTACACATATATATATCATACCCGACAATGCATGACATGGAATTAGTTGACTATGTCGAAATCAGACTCCATGCGATCACATGGTGATTTATGTTAATTACACTATTAAAATTTCATAATGAACTAAAATATGACAATAGATGTCACGATCCAGACCATGGTGATTGACACCCACAGTAACCCTCCGGTGGGAGACCATTTCTACAACCCAAATCTAATAGCTTAACCAAATACTACACATTTAAAGGTACAGAAGCAAGTTTAAATGACAATAAAAATGGAGTTCCCATAAACTCCAAAGGTTTAAACAATTAACTAACCAAACTAATGCGGATATTCAACCCCTAGAACCTGAACGTTATTGTACCAAAACTCTACTAAAGACAAGTCTAAGAACAAGGGGTACAACCCCGAAACTAACAAACACCTTAAAAAATTAGTTTGAGTCCGGAAAGAGTGGATTTAAACAAGAGAGATCCATGGAAGCTTGAAAGAACTGGCTTACCTTTGAATCCGGTCACGCTCAATAGTCACCCAGCTAAGGTCTATCAATAGCCACCTGAAGATGCCCTGTACTCAATAAAAAAAGAGCATGTGCAGTATCAGTACACAACCGTAGTGTACTGGTAGGATCACGCGACTATCCTAATAAATGAAACACATGCAAGTAACCACAACATTATAAAACAGGCATTTACCGAACATATACAATATTAGTCATCTTTTCAGGATCAATGTAGCATCCCACATTATTAATAAAACACATTGGCTATCAATTTAGAGCAACATACAGTCTTCCAATATCAATCATCATTACATATGAGCGTAATCATCACAAGTAGATACACAACACAATTCAATGGTCCTCTCACGCAACCCAATTCAATGGTCCTCTCATGGAACCCACACCCAACTGTTAGCATACTGAAATGTGGTACCCAGTCCAATGTTTATTCCGGAACGTGGCAACCGATCCCATATTTATGCCGAAACATGGCAACCGATCCCAGTTAGTGTGTCGGATCGTGACACCGGCACATTCAACTAACCATAATCACAATCACAATGTATATTCTCACAATCATACAACAAGAGGTGATTCATGGCATACAATTATTCAATTATCCTCATTTTCGATTAGGGTGATCAATAATGCGACATTTGCATACATACATGCATTATAATGAAGCAATTACAAACATAGTGGATCACACCAACATGAAATCACAACCATCACCTACCTCGAATCCAAGCTTGAATTCCCTAAGGCAATTGAATCTTTCCTTTCCGGATTCTTCCCGCTTGTTCATAGAATAAAAACAAACAATTAATGCAAGGATCAATAAACGAGGCCTAATTACCCAGATTATAATCAACATTATCAACCCTAGGCAAACCAAAGATCCCATTACCCAAATTAGGGCTTTTGCCACCATCCAAACAGTTACAAAAACCCCTTCCCAAGAGTAATCACCCAGGAAACCAAGTTATACGGATCGAAAAACAAATTCGGGGAGTTCTTGCTCCCAATTGCAAATGCAAATGTATGCGGTCGCGCAAGTAATATAGTGGATCTTAATTAACCATTTTAACTGATCTAATTTATTTAGTTAAGAGAACCAAAAGAGAAGAATGCAAGAACAAATAATAAATTACTTACAATAGTTGGAAAATCCCAGGGCTGCAGCATGTATTGGTTTTCATGTATCATATTTTTTGGCTTAGAAATAACTTCAGTTGTCAAATTACTGGTTTATAGGGTTGATAGTATGGTCCGGGTGGTTCGACTCTCGCTGCCTACCCAGTTAGCCATCTAACTACATCGTTGAGCGGGGATAGATAAACTAACTAACGAGCATTTATATTTCATCCTATTTCGTAACCAAGCAAGGTGTTCGTCTGGGCGTCACTCTTAAACATTAATCAACTCAATCTAATTAGTGGACCAAGCTCTCTATATTCTCTGGTTTATCTAATCCCTCCTCGTTCGATTTTAAGATTTGACACTAGATTTATTTTATGGTGCGCAAGCATAAAGTAGAAAAACAAGAATACACAAGTAATTTGGATTGACAACTGAAAATCAATTGATAAAGCCTCAAATAAACAACATGGAATCCGTAGCTACTGCCCCAGGACAAGAGCTTTAGCTACTAATCTCTAAGAAAACAACAAGAACAGAGGAATCCTAAAAAGTATTGATGACTTTCTCTTCAAAAATGTCTCCTCCTTACTCTTGATACCTCCCACAATTATTTCTATGGATTATTTATAGATATAGTAAACCCTAAATAAAATAATTGACTCCACAACAAATTAGAAATCCAAAACCGAAACTAAAAGGAATTGGAATTCCTCCCGTGCGTAATACCCTGTAGCCACCAAGTTGGGTTGCTGCTACAGTTATCGGCTGCCACGTGGCAGCAACAACAGTAATCTTCAATTTCACTATTGCTGCACCTTTTCCTTATACATTATTATATTGAATTTATTTCAATAAGCTGTCTACTTGATTTTCTTCTTCAACCTTCTATCTTTACTTCGTTTTAGCTCCAAACTTCTTCAACTTTACGTCAATTTACTCCTACAAATAAAACACACTATGTAGCACAATCCATAAAAAAAATGCTAAAAAAGGACAGATATTAATAATAAATGTGCGGTAAATAATGATTGAAAATATGTATTTTTGCCTCACATCAACACCCCACACTTAAACTTTTGCTCGTCCTCAAGCAAGCATTAAAGCTCATCACAAAAAATCATACTAGGAATGTCATCACTTTGGTTAATAAAAATAATTAGGCCATATACCGATTTCAAAACATCAGGTACTCTTCTCAATCATTATGCAAGACATCCAAATAAACTATAAACCTCTAACTTCCTACCTCAAGGAAAGACTTTGAACTCCTGAAATTTAAGCTTGCTCCCCACCCATTCAACCAACCATAATCACATTCACAATGTATATTCTCACAATCATACAACAAGAGGTGATTTACGGTATACAATTATTCTATCATCCTCATTTTCGATTAGGGTGATCAATAATGCAACATTTGCATACATACATGCATTATAATGAAGAAATTAAAAAACATATATCACACCATCATGAAATCACAACCATCACCTACCTCGAATCCAATCTTGAATTCCCTAAGGCAATTGAATCTTTCCTTTTCGGATTCTTCCCGCTTGTTCATAGAATAAAGACATACAATTAATGCAAGGATCAATAAACGAGGCCTAATTACCCAGATTATAATCAACATTATCCACCCTAAGCAAACCCAAGATCCCATTACCCAAATTAGGGATTTTTCCACCATTCAAAAAGTTCCAAAAACCCTTTCCCAAGAGTAATCACCCAGGAAACCAAGTTATACGGATCGAAAAACGAATTCGGGGAGTTGTTGCTCCCAATTGCAAATACAAGTGTACGCGGTCGCGCAAGTAATATAGTGGATCATAATTAACTATTTTAACTGATCTAATTTATTTAGTTAAGAGAACCAAAAGAGAAGAATGCAAGAACAAAATAATAAAATTACTTACAATAGTTGGAAAATCCCGGGGCTGCAGCATGTATTAGATTTCATGTATCATATTTTTGGCTTAGAAATCACTTCTGTTGTCAAAATACTGGTTTATAGGGTTGATAGTATGGTCCGGGTGGTTCGCCTCTCGCTGCCTACCCAGTTAGCCATCTAACTACATCGTTGAGCAGGGATAGATAAACTAACTGGCGAGCATTTATATTTCATCCTATTTCGTAACCAAGCAAAGTGTTCTTCTGGGCGTCACTCCTGAACACTAATCACCTCAATCTAATGGGTAGACCAAACTCTCTTTATTCTCTAGTCTATCTAATCCCTCCTCGTTCGATTTTAAGATTAGACACTAGATTTATTTTATGTTGCGCAAGCATAAAATAGTAAAATAAAAATATACAAGTAATTTGGATTGACAACTGAAAATCAATTCATAAAGCGTCAAATAATCAACATGGAATCCGTAGCTACTGCCCCAGAACAAGAGGTTTCCCTACTAATGTCTAAGAAAATAAGAAGAAGTGAAGAATCCTAAAAAGTATTGACGACTTTCTCTTCAAAAATGTCTCCTCCTTACTCTTGATACCTCCCATAATTATTTCTACGGACTATTTATAGATAAAGTAAACCCTAAATAAAATAATTGAGTGCACAGCAAATCAGAAATCCAAAACCGAAACCAAAAGGAATTGGAATTCCTCCCGTGCGTAAAACACTGTAGCCACCATGTTGGGTTGCTGCTACAGTTATCGACTGCCACGTGGCAGCAACAGCAGTAATCTTCAATTTCGCTATTGCTGAACCTTTTCCTTATACATTATTATATTGAATTTATTTTATTAAGCTGGCTACTTGATTTCCTTCATGAACCTTCTATCTTTACTTCATTTTAGCTCCAAACTTCTTCAACTTTACGTCAATTTACTCCTACAAATAAAACACATTATTTAGCACAATCCATAATATTAGTGCTAAAAAAGGACAGATATTAATAATAAATATGCGGTAAATAATGATTAAAAATATGTATTTTTTCCTCATATCAGCACCCCACACTTAAACTTTTGCTCGTCCTCAAGCAAGCAATAAAGCTCATCTCTAAAAATCGTACTAGGAATGTCATCACTTCGGTTAATGCAGACAATTAGTCCATATACCGATTTCAAAACATCAAGTACTCTTCTTAATCATTATGCAAGACATCAAAATAAACAATAAACCTCTTACCTCCTACCTCAAGGAAAGACTTTGAACTCATGAAATTTAAGCTTGCTCCCCACCCATTCAACCAACCATAATCACATTCACAATGTATATTCTCACAATCATACAACAAGAGATGATTCATGGAATACAATTATTCAATTATCCTTATTTTCGATTAGGTTGATCAATAATGCAAATTCGCATACATATATGCATTATAATGAAGCAATTACAAAAATATATCACACCCACATGAAATCACAACCATCACCTACCTCGAATCCAAGCTTGAATTCCCTAAGGAAATTGAATCTTTCCTTTTCGGATTCTTCCCGCTTGTTCATAGAATAAAAACATACAATTAATGCAAGGATCAATAAACGAGGCCTAATCACCCAGATTATAATCAAGATTATCAACCCTAGGCAAACCCAAGATCCCATTACGCAAATTAGGGATTTTGCCACCATCCAAACAGATGTAAAAACCCTTCCCCAACAATAATCACCCAAGAAACCAAGTTATATGGATCGAAAAATGAATTCGGGGAGTTGTTGTACCCAATTGCACATGCAAGTGTACGCGGTCGCGCAAGTAATACAGTGGATCTTAATTAACTATTTTTACTAAATTATACTGATCTAATTTATTTAGTTAAGATAGCCAAAAGAGTAGAATGTAAGAACAAAATAATAAAATTACTTACAATAGTTGGAAAATCAGAGGGCTGCAGCATGTATTGGATTTCATGTATCATATTTTTGGCTTAGAAATCACTTCAGTTGTCGAAATATTGGTTTATAGGGTTGATAGAATGGTACGGGTGGTTCGCCTATCGCTGCCTACACCAGTTAGCCATCTAACTACATCGTTGAGTGGGGATAGATAAACTAACTAGCGAGCATTTATATTTCATCCTATTTCGAAACCAAGCAAGGTGTTCGTCTGTGCGTTACTCTTGAACACTAATCACCTCAATCTAATGGGTGGCCAAGCTCTCTATATTCTCTAGTCTATCTAACGCCTTCTCCTTCGATTTAAAGATTAGACACTAGATTTATTTTATGGTGCGCAAGCATAAAAATGTAAAACAAGAGTATACAAGTAATTTGGATTGACAACTGAAAATCAATTCATAAAGTCTCAAATAATCAATATGGAATCCATAGCTACTGCCCCAGAACAAGAGCTATACCTACTAATCTCTAAGAAAACAATAAGAAGAGAATAATCCTAAAAAGTATTGACGGTTATCTCTTTAAAAATGTCTCATCCTTACTCTTGATACCTCCCATAATTATTTCTACAGACTATTTATAGATATAGTAAACCCTAAATAAAATAATTGAGTCTACAGCAAATTAGAAATCCAACAGCGAACCCAAAATGACTTGGAATTCCTCCCATGCGTAAAACACTGTAGCCACCATGTTGGGTTGCTGCTACAGTTATCGACTGCCACGTGGCAGCAGCAACAGTAATCTTCAATTTATCTATTGCTGCACCTTTTCCTTATACATTATTATATTGAATTTATTTCATGAACCTTCTATCTTTACTTCGTTTTAGTTCCAAACTTCTTCAACTTTACGTCAATTTACTCCTACAAATAAAACACACTATTTAGCACAATCCATAAAATTAATGCTAAAAAAGGACAGATATTAATAATAACTATGCGGTGAATAATGATTTAAAATATGTATTATTGCCTCACCTCAACACCCCACACTTAAACTTTTTATCGTCCTCAAGCAAGCATTAAAGTTCATCTCAAAAAATGATACTAGGAATGTCATCACTTTGGTTTGTACAATCAATTAGGCCATATACCGATTTCAAAACATCAAGTACTCTTCTCAATCATTATGCAGGACATCAAAATAAACAATAAACCTCTAACCTCCTACCTCAAGGAAAGACTTTGAACTCATGAAATTTAATCTTTCTCCTCACCCATTCAACCAACCATAATCACATTCACAATATATATTCTCACAATCATACAACAAGAGGTGATTCATGGCATACAATTATTCAATTATCCTCATTTTTCGATTAGGGTGATCAAAAATGCAACATTCGCATACATATATGCATTATAATGAAGCAATTACAAAAATATATCACACCCACATGAAATCACAACCATCACCTACCTCGAATCCAAGCTTGAATTCCCTAAGGAAATTGAATCTTTCCTTTCCGGATTCTTCCCGCTTGTTCATAGAATAAAAACATTCAGTTAATGCAAGGATCAATAAACGAGGCCTAATTACCCAGATTATAATCAACATTATTAACCCTAGGCAAATCCAAGATCCCATTACCCAAATTAGGGCTTTTGCCACCATCCAAACAGTTCCAAAAACCCTTCCCCAACAATAATCACCCAAGAAACAAAGTTATACGGATCGAAAAACAAATTCGGGGAGTTCTTGCTCCCAATTGCACATGCAAGTGTACGCGGTGGCGCAAGTAATATAGTGGATCTTAATTAACTATTCTTACTAAATTATACTTATCTAATTTATTTAGTTAATAGAACCAAAAGAGAAGAATGCAAGAACAAAATAATAAAATTACTTATAATAGTTGGAAAATCACAAGGCTGCAACATGTATTGGTTTTCATGTATCATATTTTTGGCTTAGAAATCACTTCAGTTGTCAAAATACTGGTTTATAGGGTTGATAGTATGGTCTGGATGGTTCGCCTCTCGTTGCCTTCCCCAGTTAGCCATCTAACTTCATCGTTGAGCAGGGATAGATAAACTAACTAGCGAGCATTTATATTTCATCATATTTAGTAACCAAGCAAGGTGTTCGTCTCGGCGTTACTCCTGAACACTAATCAGCTCAATCTAATGGGTGGACCAAGCTCTCTATATTCTCTGGTCTATCTAATTCTTCCTTGTTCGATTTTAAGATTAGACACTAGATTTATTTTATGGTGCGCAAGCATAAAATAGTAAAATAAAAATATACAAGTAATTTGGATTGACAACTGAAAATCAATTCATAAGGCGTCAAATAATCAACATGGAATCCGTAGCTACTGCCCCAGAACAAGAGCTTTCCCTACTAATGTCTAAGAAAATAAGAAGAAGAGAAGAATCCTAAAAAGTATTGACGACTTTCTTTTCAAAAATGTCTCCTCCTTACTCTTGATACCTCCCATAATTATTTCTATGGACTATTTATAGATATAGTAAACCCTAAATAAAATAATTGAGTCCACAAAATATTAGAAATCCAAAACCGAAACCAAAAGGAATTGGAATTCCTCCCGTGCGTAAAACACTGTAGCCACCATGCTGGGTTGCTGCTACAATTATCGGCTGCCACGTGGAAGCAGCAGCAGTAATCTTCAATTACGCTATTGCTGCACCTTTTCGTTATTCATTATTATATTGAATTTATTTCATTAAGCTGTCTACTTGATTTCCTTCTTCAACCTTCTATCTTTGCTTCGTTTTAGCTCCAAACTTCTTCAACCTTACGTCAATTTACTCCTACAAATAAAACACACTATTTAGCACAATCCATAAAATTAATGCTAAAAAAGGACGGATATTAATAATAAATATGCGGTAAATAATAATTAAAAATATGTATTTTTGCCTCACATCAACACCCCACACTTAAACTTTTGATCGTCTTCAAGCAAGCATTAAGGCCCATCTCAAAAAATCATACTAGGAATGTCATCACTTTGGTTAATATAAACAATTAGGCCATATACCGTTTTCAAAACATCAAGTACTCTTCTCAATCATTATGCAAGACATCCAAATAAACAATAAAACCTCTAACCTCCTACCTCAAGGAAAGACTTTGAACTCATGAAATTTAAGCTTGCTCCCCACCCATTCAACCCACCATAATCACATTCACAATGTATATTCTCACAATCCTACAACAAGAGGTGATTTATGGCATACAATTATTCAATTATCCTATTTTTCGATTAGGGTGATCAATAATGCAATATTCGCATACATACATGCATTATAATGAAGCAATTACAAACATATATCACACCAACATGAAATCACAACCATCACCTACCTCGAATCCAAGCTTGAATTCCCCTAAGGCAATTGAATCTTTCCTTTACGGATTCTTCCCGCTTGTTAATAGAATAAAAACATACAATTAATGCAAGGATCAATAAACGAGGCCTAATTACCCAGATTATAATCAACATTATCAACCCTAGGCAAACCCAAGATCCCATTACCCAAATTAGGGCTTTTGTCACCATCCAAACAGTTCCAAAAACCCTTTCCCAACAATAATCACCCAAGAAACAAAGTTATACGGATCGAAGAATGAATTCGGGAAGTTGTTGCTCCCAATTGCACATGCAAGTGTACGCGGTCGCGCAAGTAATATAGTGGATCTTAATTAACTATTTTTACTAAATTATACTTATCTAATTTATTTGGATAATAGAACCAAAAGAGAAGAATGCAAGAACAAAATAATAAAATTACTTACAATAGTTGGAAAATTCCAAGGTTGCAGCATGTATTGGTTTTCATGTATCATATTTTTGGCTTAGAAATCACTTAAGTTGTCAAAATACTGGTTTATAAGGTTGATAGTATGGTCCGAGTGGTTCGCCTCTCGTTGCCTTTCGCAGTTAGCCATCTAACTTCATCGTTGAGCGGGGATAGATAAACTAACTAGCGAGCATTTATATTTCATCCTATTTCGTAACTAAGCAAGGTGTTCGTCTGGGCGGTACTCCTGAACACTAATCACCTCAATCTAATGGGTAGAGCAAGCTCTCTATATTCTCTGGTCTATCTAATCCTTCCTTGTTCGATTTTAAGATTAGACACTAGATTTATTTTATGGTGCGCAAGCATAAAATAGTAAATTAAAAATATACAAGTAATTTGGATTTACAACTGAAAATCAATTCATAAAGTGTCAAATAATCAACATGGAATCCGTAGCTACTGCCCCAGAACAAGAGCTTTCCATACTAATGTCTAAGAAAATAAGAAGAAGAGAAGAATCCTAAATAGTATTGACGACTTTCTGTTCAAAAATGTCTCCTCCTTACTCTTGATACATCCCATAATTATTTCTACGGACTATTTATAGATATAATAAACCCTAAATAAAATAATTGAGTCCACAGCAAATTAGAAATCCAAAACCGAAACCAAAAGGAATTGGAATTCCTCCCGTGCGTAAAACACTGTAGCCACCATGTTGGGTTGCTACTACAGTTATCGGCTGCCACGTGGCAGCAGCAGCAGTAATCTTCAATTTCGCTATTGCTGCACCTTTTCCTTATACATTATTATATTGAATTTATTTCATTAAGCTGTCTAGTTTATTTCCTTCATGAACCTTCTATCTTTACTTCGTTTAAGCTCCAAACTTCTTCAACTTTACGTCAATTTACTCCTACAAATAAACCACACAATTTAGCACAATCCATAAAATTAATACTAAAAAATGACAGATGTTAATAATAAATATGCGGTAAATAATGATTAAAAATATGTATTATTGCCTCACCTCAACGCCCCACACTTAAACTTTTTATCGTCCTCAAGCAAGCATTAAAGCTCATCTCAAAAAATGATACTAGGAATGTCATCACTTTGGTTAATACAATCAATTAGGCCATATACCGATTTCAAAACATCAAGTACTCTTCTCAATCATTATGCAAGACATCAAAATAAACAATAAACCTCTAACCTCTTACCTCAAGGAAAGACTTTGAACTCATATAATTTAATCTTTCTCCCCACCCATTCAACCAACCATAATCACATTCACAATATATATTCTCACAATCATACAACAAGAGGTGATTCATGGCATACAATTATTCAAATAACTTCATTTTCGATTAGGGTGATCAATAATGCAACATTCGCATACATACATGCATTATAATGAAGCAATTACAAAAATATATCACACCAACATGAAATCACAACCATCACCTACCTCGAATCCAAGCTTGAATTCCCTAAGGCAATTGAATCTTTCCTTTTCCGGATTCTTCCCGCTTGTTCATAGAATAAAAACATTCAATTAATGCAAGAATCAATAAACGAGGCCTAATTACCCAGATTATAATCCACATTATCAACCCTAGGCAAACCCAAGATCCCATTACCCAAATTAGGGCTTTTGCCACCATCCAAACAGTTCCAAAAACTCTTCCCCAACAATAATCACCCAAGAAACCAAGTTATACGGATCGAAAAACGAATTCGGGGAGTTGTTGCTCCCAATTGCACATGCAAGTGTACGCGATCGCGCAAGTAATATAGTGGATCTTAATTAACTATTTTTACTAAATTATACTGATCTAATTTATTTAGTTAAGAGAACCAAACGAGAAGAATGCAAGAACAAAATAATAAAATTACTATCAATAGTTGGAAAATCCTAGGGCTGCAGCATGTATTGGATTTCATGTATCATATTTTTGGCTTAGAAATGACTTCAGTTGTCGAAATATTGGTTTATAGGGTTGATAGTATGGTCCGGGTGGTTCGCCTCTCGCTGCCTACCATAGTTAGCCATCTAACTACATCGTTGAGCGGTGATAGATAAATTAACTGGCGATTATTTATATTTCATCCTATTTCTTAACCAAGCAAGGTGTTCGTCTGGGGTCACTCCTGAACACTAATCACCTCAATCTAATGGGTGGACCAAGCTCTCTATATTCTCTAGTCTATCTAATCCCTCCTCGTCCGATTTTTAGATTAGACACTAGATTTATTTTATGGTGCACAGGCATAAAATAGTAAAACAAGAATATACAAGTAATTTGGATTGACAACTGAAAATCAATTCATAAAGCCTCAAATAATCAATATGGAATACGTAGCTACTGCCCCATAACAAGAGCTTTACCCACTAATGTCTAAGAAAACAAGAAGAAGAGAAAAATTCTAAAAAGTATTGACGACTTTCTCTTCAAAAATGTCTCCTCCTTACTCTTGATACCTCCCATAATTATTTCTATGGACTATTTATAGATATAGTAAACGTTAAATAAAATAATTGAGTCTACAGCAAATTAGAAATCCAACACCGAAACCAAAATGAATTGGAATTCCTCCCGTGCGTAAAACACTGTAGCCACCATGTTGGGTTGCTGCTACAGTTATCGGCTGCCACGTGGCAGCAGCAGCAGTAATCTTCAATTTCGCTATTGCTGCACTTTTTCCTTATACATTATTATATTGAATTTATTTCGTCAAGCTGTCTACTTCATTTCCTTCTTCAACCTTCTATCTGTACTTCGTTTTAGCTCCAAACTTCTTCAACTTTACGTCAATTTATTCCTACAAATAAAACACACTATTTAGCACAATCCATAAAATTAATGCTAAAAAAGGACAGATATTAATAATAAATGTGCGGTAAATAATGATTAAAAATACGTATTTTTGCCTCACATCAACACCCCACACTTAAACTTTTGCTCGTCGTCAAGCAAGCATTAAAGCTCATCTCTAAAAATCATACTAGGAATGTCATCACTTTGGTTAATATAAACAATTAGGCCATGTACCGATTTCAAAACATCAAGTACTCTGCTCAATCATTATGCAAGACGTCCAAATGAACAATAAACCTCTAACCTCCTACCTCAAGGAAAGACTTTGAACTCATGTAATTTAAGCTTGCTCCCCACCCATTCACATTCACAATGTATATTCTCACAATCATACAACAAGATGTGATTCATGGCATACAATTATTCAATTATCCTCATTTTCAATTAGGGTGATCAACAATGCAACATTCGCATACATACATGCATTATAATGAAGCAATTACAAACATATATCACACCAACATGCAATCACAACCATCACCTACCTCGAATCCAAGCTTGAATTCCCTAAGGCAATTGAATCTTTCCTTTCAGGATTCTTCCTGCTTTTTTATAGAATAAAAACATACAATTAATGTTATGATCAATAAACGAGGCCTAATTACCCATATTATAATCAACATTATCAACCCTAGGCAAATCCAAGATCCCATTCCCCAAATTAAGGCTTTTTCCACCATCCAAACCGTTCCAAAACCCTTCCCCAACAATAATCACCCAAGAAACCAAGTTCTACGGATCGAAAAATGAATTCGGGGAGTGAAAACATTACCTTTAGCCTCAAGAATGGTGGAAAACTGTCAAGAAAACCCATAGGGTCGTTGCTTAGCTCTCAAAGTAAAAAAGTGCAGAATAAAACATTTTTGGGGTTTATATACGACCTTAAGTAACGTTGGACCCGCCACAGCGGTCCTTACCCCATTATAGAGGCCCCGCCCTGGCGACAGAAATCTCTCCCCAGCGGCTTGCACGGAACCAGTGGGCTATTTTAATAATTCCAAGACCCCCATTTCACAACACACCTTTAACAAACGACGCTCAGAAAATACCGTTCATGCTAAGATCGATTCAGAGAGTTTTACTCACCCGAATTCAATTTCATAAAGTCGTACAGATTTCTTAACGGCTTATCTAGATACTCATGTAATCAAAATCATAATTAAATCACCCTATTTTTACCAGATTTCTCTACACCTTAATGACTCTAATTTCATCGAAATCTTGACTAGGTTGGGAAATTCCAAGTTACTACGAAAAAGTTTTCTGGCCTCGATTCTTTTTCCATTGGCTTTTCCCTAACTACGGAATCAGGTCGTTACAATACCAATTTACCCATCACTCGTCCCTGAGTGATCAACTAGGAAAGACTGGCTAAAGTAAGGGTAGCGTAGTATCTGAATCATCGAATTACTGGCGATACTTTCCTCGCTTGTCCTTAGCTTCCGGACATCGTGATCAAGAATTTCAACTGGTTCTTCCTCACATCGAAGTTCTTGTTTAACAACACTGAGTCTCACTTTATGATATAATCCTTGTCCCCAGCCAATTGAATACCTACATATCCTCCCTTACAATGCCTCAATGAAGTCATCTCAATACTCGAGCGATAAATATTGTTGTATGTAAACTTAATTACACAAAAGTAATTCCCAACAACCACCAAAGTTGATCGTAACCATGTCTACAACATGTTATCAAGGGCCTTGACACAATCATCCGGATGAATCCTTCAGCACTTAAGCATGATAAAATTCCAAGTCAATACTCGCTACAAATAGAAGTGAACCTGAATCAACCAACACACACTCATAATACCCAAACAATCACAGTTCTTAACAACATCTCCATCCCACAACATAAATTCCCATGAGTTGAAGTTATAAAAATTTGATCTTAAACATCAGATACTCATCGAGGGACATGCCCAAGCATACAAACCCTCCAACAACACTATGGAAATGTTAGATTTAATAGTTGTAGATTACCTCCTAAGAACAGTAGAATTGGACCCAATGATCCCCACATTCAACCACACAAATGATACATGACCTCGACGATTAGAGGAATATTAAGATTGCCGAACAACGACAAATACGCATGGTAGCTCTTCTATAAATTCTCATAAGCAAGGTGGTACATGTAGAACCACTAAAATACTTTAACAACTCCAAGACAACACCAATTATGTCATTCGAAATAACTAAATCTTCTCAATATTCCCACTCAACCAATCGAACATCGCAGGATTTAGTACCCCTGATCCACCACTAGGGATCCACCCACTAAAGTGAAATCACACTATAGCATAGCTAGTGAATTATACTCACAACACTAACAACCATCATAAACACTCCGACCTTTTACCTTATTATAAAACAACACTTTTTAAAAATGAAACCTTTCTTAGGTACTTTACAATCAAAAGTAATAAACTTTATGACTCAAACCAAGTGTAAATCCTTTCAAAGGTTCACTACCTGATACAATAGATCATTTCGCACTTTACAAATTCGTACCTTGACAAAATATATCACCACGAATGTAGACTTACAATGAAAATTATGAATTGTAACTCAACTGTATAACACAATTCCCTTATCTATCAACCTTAGCTTATACCTTGAAGTTTTTTTTTTTTATGAAATCATGGATCTTCGGTTATCATCGATTCCATCTCCATCGATCTTACAATATCTTTCACTAACAATCCAATCATACTCATTACTAAGCTCAAAAACAAAAACAAGCACTTATATTCACGCTCAAGTTAATGTCTGCACAATCCTTTCACAAGTCTTTTTCAATAGTTTTAACCCATCTGATGGACCCATGACACTATTACCATTGCCACAACAAAACAATGAAATCACGTTTCTTTGAACTTAATTATCTACCCCTCTAAAGATATCTCTTTAGCCTTTGGAATCAAATAAAATATTCTTGCTCTCACCTCTCTCTAAAGGTTGTACTACATCCCACTATTTTTCTTCATTATAACTCTAGCTCTTTAAAATTTGGTTTGAGTGGTGTCCCACCATCTCTTAAAACTTTCCATACAACCACTTTACTCACAAAATATTGTAAAATCACAACCTTAGATACTTGCAAGTCGTAATTACTATACACAAATTTGATTAACTAACAATCTTATTATATAGTTGCATCCCATCACAATCCATTGTGAACTCTTATTACCATTACTCTCAGTCAGCTCTAACTATCACTATGAACTCAACATTTTCATCAACATGACACCTAAAACATAGGTATACTCATTAAATTTAAAGGACTAACCCAATCTTGGTGCACACTTTCTTACTAAAATCTTCAATTTCCTTCACCCAAGTATACTCAATGGAACTTTCTTTATCCATAAGCTTGTCATTCTGGTACTAATCCACTCCCTTAGGGATTAAGATAAAACCATCAGTCCTCATACTACCCTCTTTCTTCGTAACAAACAAGACATGTGTCACCCCACTAGAAACACTAGGACGGATGAACCATTTATCAAGAAACTCTTGGATTTGAGCCTTAAGCTCTCTTAATTCTGCTGGAGCTATATGATACAGAGGGATGGAAATGGGGCAAGTGTCAGTTTCCAATTCAATGCATAAATATATATCTCTATATAGAGGCATACCAGGCAAATCCGTAGGAAACACTTCCTGAAAACACAAATACCACAAGAATATACTCAATAGAGGCAGACTCAACCTCAGTACCCCGAACATGAACCAAATAAGAAAAACAACCCTGCCCTACTAGTTTCCTAGCCCTAATGGAGGAGATGATCTTAGCTAGATTAGGCTTGTACACCCCTTCCCACTGTAATCTTTCCCTATCGGGGATCTTTAGAGTTACCAAATTAGTATTACAATTAAGCCCGGTATAATATGAAGACAAACAAGTCATGCCTAAGATTATATCAAGTCAGTCATACCCAGCATAACCAAATCAACCCAAATCTGAAAATCCATAACCACAATAGGACAACACGATACACATGGATGACTATGATTGACTCTTCAACTGGGGTAGAAACATGGATGGGGGCATCAAGTATATCAAACCACATCAAATCCCAAGGCAATTGAACTGACACATACGAATAAGTAGAACCAGGGTCAAACAAAATAAAAGCCATCCGAGCATAGACAAGAGTAGCACTAGTGACCACTGCATCACACACCTCAAACTCGGTCTAGCCCGAAAAAGTATATAACTGAGCCCTGTCATCTTGAAGGGCAACCTCATTGCCTGGCTGCACTACTTCTCTACCTGCATTACCATTTCCTCGGCGTCCACAACCTCAATGATTTACTCCTCATATGCCCAGGTTCTCCACAATTTTAACACACCTTATAACTTATAGTCGATTGTTGAACACCAAATTAGATCACGGGGGTTAGTTCGGGTATGATTCAGGGTTTATTTCGGTAACTTGGAAAAATAGAGGAGGCAGGTTGAGGTTTTGCCTCATCCCGTCCCACCTTGGCATGAGAAATTCTGCTCTGGCGGGAATAATCTCGCCTCAGCGGCTCAGATGGAACCAGAACCCAGGAATAATTTTTTGTGGGATTTTTCTCTTTTCTAAATTCCACAAAAGTTCCAAGCTTTACTTAGCAATTTAGAATAATCCTCCTGGCCAGGATAATCATTAGCTAACCCAAGTCAATCTCAACGATACGCCACCTAACTCATTCTCATTAATTCAACACCACAAGTTTCACGATACCCAAGCATTTACAACAGGCATAATTCAACAACTAGGCCAACATGTTGCATATATCAAAGTTCAGACACCCTTTATTGTGCACCTAATCACATCATCCCATTCAAGCAATTACAACTTCACATTAGCAGTTAATTCAGGCAACAAGAAGCATGCATTCACAGTTTCCAAGATACAATTCACAAACAAGTCCAAATTATTAGGTAGTTCGTTCCATGGATGACCATTCCTGATCATCCTTGCAATTACACAACCGCTAGGGCCAGATACCAATTGGAACCTCCTCACTTCCAATTTACCTTGCTTGTGTTCCTTTAGTCGTGACCACGACGTCTAGTTCACTTTGTTGAGATACCAATTGAAACCGAGAGATACCAATTGTACTCAACTCATACCACAAGCGACAATTGTAGCTAGCAAGCCCCACAAAAATGCTAATTTGAATCATAGAACTTGGTCGAACCCAATTCTTAATCGCCTCAATCTTTAACTGATGGTAACCAGACCTTAAATAAATCTTAGAGAAAATCGATGCACCTTGCAATTGATAAAAAAGGTAATCTATTCGAGGCAACAGATACCTATTCTGAATGGTGATCCTATCCAACTGTCGGTAGTCTATACACATCCTCTCTTGCTAGTGATGATGCTGCCACTTTTGTTGCTGTAGCTCGGACCATAGAGTGAAAGAGAAAAGATACCAATTGGATTCAAGTCATAGCATGAATGAGTAGAAAGAAGTGAGTTTGACCTAAAGTCCTATGGCCTCTCGAAGAAAAGTACGGACGTCATCATACCATTCTACAAGACTTGTTTTGTTACAATGAGATCAACGAACCTAAGGCTCTGATACCAACTTTTTCACGACCCAGACCATGGTGATTGGCTCCCACACTAACCCTCCGGTGGAAGAACTAATACTACAACCCAAATCTAACAACTTAACCAAATATTATGCATTTAAAGATACGGAAGCAGGTTTAAATGACAATAAAAATGGAGTCCCCATAAACTCCAAAGGTTTAAACAGTTAACTAACCAAACTAATGCAGAAATTCAACCCTAGAACCTGAAAGTCATTGTACCAAAACTCTACTAAAGACAAGTCTAAGAACAAAGGGTACAACGCCGAAACGAACAAACACCATAAACAATTAGTCTAAGTCCGAAAAGAGTGGACTTAAACAAGAGAGATCCATGACAGCCTAAAAGAATTGGCTCACCCTTGAATACGGTCACGCTCAATAGTCACCTAGCTGAGGTCTATCAATAGCTGCCTAAAGATGCTCTGTACTCAACAAAGAAAGAGCAAGTGCATTATCAGTACACAACCATAGTGTACTAGTAGTATCACATGGCTATCCCAATAAGTGAAACACATACAGGTAACCGCAACATTATAAATAGTCATATACCAAACATATACAATATTAGTCATCTTTTCTGGATCAATGTAGCATCCCACATTCTTAATAATACACATTGGTTATCAATTTAGAGCAACATATAGTCTTCTAATATCAATCATCATTACATATGAGCGTAATCATCAGAAGTAGATACACAACACAATTCAATGGTTCTCTCACGGAACCCAATTCAATGGTCCTCTCATGGAACCCACACCCAACTGTTAGCATACCAGAATGTGGTACCCGATCCAATGTTTATGCCAGAACGTGGCAACCGATCCCATATTTATGCCGGAATGTGGTAATCGATCTCATTTATGCCAGAACGTGGCAACCGATCCCATTTATGCCGGAGCGTAGAAACTGATCCCAGTTAGTGTGTCAGATCGTGACACCCTCCAATTCAACCAACCACAAACACAATCATAATGTATATTCTCATAATCATAGAACAAGATGTGATTCATGGTATACAATTATTCAATTATCCTCATTTTCGATTAAGGTGATCAATAATGCAACATTCGCATACATACATGCATTATAATGAAGCAATTACAAATATACACCACACTAACATGAAATCACAACCATCACCTACCTCAAATCTAAGCTTGAATTCCCTAAGGCAATTGAATCTTCCCTTTCCAGATTCTTCCCGCTTGTTCATGGTCTAAAAACATACAATTAACGCAAGGATCAATAAACAAGGCCTGCTTACCCGGATTATAATAAACATTATCAATCCTAAGCCAAACCAAGATCCCATTACCCAAATTAGGGCTTTTCCCACCATCCAAACAGTTCCAAAAACCGTTCCCCAACAATAATCACCCAAGAAACCAAGTTCTACGTATCGAAAAATGAATTTGGGGAGTGAAAACCTTACCTTTAGCCTCAAGAATGGTGGAAAATTGTTTAGAAAACCCATAGGGTCGTTGCTTAACTCTCAAAGTCGAAAAGTGCAGAATAAAATTTTTTGGGGTTTATTTACGACCTTAAGTCGCGTTGGACCCGCTACAACGGTCCTCACCCCGCTACAGCGGCCCCGCCCTGGTTGCAGAAATCCCTCCTCAGCGGCTTGCATGGAACCCGTGAGCTATATTAATAATTTCAAGACCCCCATTTCACAACACACCTTTAACCAACGATGCTTAGAAAATACAGTTCATGCTAAGATCGATTCTGGAGTTCTACTCACCCAAATTCAATTCCTAAAGTCGTATGAATTCCTTAACGACTTATCTAACTACTCATGTAATCATAATCATAATAAAATCACCCTATTGTTACCAGATTTCCCTACACCTCAATGACTCCGATTTCTTCCAAATCTTGACTAGGTTGGGAAATTCCAAGTTACTACGAAAAAGTTATTTGGCCCCAATTTTTTCTCCATTGGATTTTCTCTAACGGCGAAATCAGGTCGTTACAATAGATGTATTCTTAAGGTAGTCTAAACGACTGTATCTCTTAACCTTCATATGTTACAATTATGACTATGTTAAATGCTTATATTGATGTTGATATATATCTTATGTTTCATTTTGCTATTTTACATACAATACAATTCCATATGTACTTACGTCCTTTGTTCCGGAGGAATTATA
The DNA here is from genome assembly GCF_000226075.1 of Solanum tuberosum. NCBI lineage: Eukaryota > Viridiplantae > Streptophyta > Magnoliopsida > Solanales > Solanaceae > Solanum > Solanum tuberosum. The sequence goes on from NW_006238955.1 coordinate 561,361, forward strand.
TCTTTCACTGTGATCAAGCCACTTTCTAGGTTCTACATCTTCATCTATCTGTTAGCCTTTGTAACGACCTGTTTCCATCGTTATATAAAAACCTACGGGGAAATATTTGGGGCCAGAAAAATTTTGAGTAGTAACTTAAAATTTCCTACCCTAGTCTAGATTCGGACGAAATCGAAGTCAGGCGAGTCTAGGAAAATCAGGTAATGAATGAGAAGTGTAATAATGAAATCGATTGCATGTGTAGATAGATAAGATGTTAAGGAACCTATACGACTTTACGGAGTCAAATTCGGTCGAGTAGAACTCCTGAAACTGATCTTAGCGTGAGAGGGTAGTTTCTGAGTCTCATGGGATAAAGGTGTATTGTGAAATAGAGGTTTAAAACTCTTAATTTAGCTCTTTGTTTTCATGCAAGCTGTAAGGGCATGATTATTTCCGCCAAGGCGGGGCCGCTGTGGCGGTATGGGGGCTGCCATCGCAGGCCAGTAGCGACCTAAGTCGGAAATAAACCCCAAAAATGTTATTATTTTTCAATTTTCATTTTTGAGAGCTAGGAGACGACCCCAGGCGAGTTCTTGATAGTTTCTCACGAAATTTGGTGCTAAAGGTAAGGATTTTACTCCCCTAATCCATTTTTCGATCCATAGAACTTATAATCTTGATCATATATTGTTGGGGAAGGTATTGGACTAAATTGGATGGTGGGAAAAAGCCCTAGCTGCACCATAGGATCATGAGTTGAATATTGGGTTATTGGGTTTGTTATAATCCGGTTAATTAGACCTTTGATTGTTGATCCTTGCGTATATTAGTTGTTTGGAGACCTAGAACAAGTGGGAAGAATCCAGAAAGTATATATTCAATTGCCTTAGGGGATTCAAGATTGGATTCGAGGTAGTTGATGGTTTGATTTCTTGTTTGTGTGATGTATGTTAGCAATTGCTTCATTGTAATGCATGTATGTATGTGAATGTTGCACTATTGATCACACCTAATGCAATTGAGTATGAATGAATGATTGTATGCCATGAATCAACACTTGATTGTATGATTATGAGAATGTACATTGTGATTGTGATTGTGATTATGGCTTGTTGAATAGATAGAGTGTTACGTTCCAACACACTAACTGGGATTAGATGTCACGAACCGACATACATATTAGAACAGGTGTCACATTTCAACACACTAACTTGGATCGAGTACTACATTCTGGCGCATATATCGGATCGGGTATCATGTACAACACACTAATTGGGATCGGGTACCACATTCCAATACACTAATAGTTTGGGTTTGGGTTCCGTGAGAGGACCATTGAATTGTGCTGTGTATCTACTTGTGATGATTACGTTTATATCTAATGATGATTGATATTGGAAGACTTTATGTTGCTCTAAAATGATAACTAATGTGTATATATATATTTTGTACATATCATGTTTACCTTGTTGTGATTCTGATATATGTTGTGCTTACTGGGATAGTCGCGTGATCCTACCAGTACACTGTAGTTGTGTACTGATACTGCACTTGCTCTTTCTTTGTTGAGTATAGGGCATCTTCAGGAGGCTACTGACAATCCTCAGTTAGGTGACTTTTGAGCGTGACCGGATTTAAGGGTGAACCAATTCTTTCAGGCTGCCATGGATCTCTCTTGTTTAAGTCCAATATTTTTGGACTTAGACTATTTCTTGAGATATCGTTATGTTTAAGCTTTCGGGATTGTATCCCTAATCCTTAGACTTGTGAATTGTTAGAGTTTTGGTATAATGACTTTTAGGTTCTAGGGGTTAAATTTCCGCCTTAGTTATGGTTCGTTGTTTTAGTTGAACCGTTGGAGTTTATGGGGACTCCATTTTTATTGTCATTTAAACTTGCTTCTGCGTCTTTAAATGCCTTAGTTTTCATAAAATTTGTTAATTTGGGTTGTAGTAATGGTTCTCCCATCAGAGGGTTAGTGTGGGTGTCAATCACGACGGTCTGGGTCATGACTGCCTCTCTCTAGTTTTTGGGGCATAGTCTACATCTTTCCAGTGCTTTATATTTATGTGCTTAAGGTATACAAAGGGCCTTGTCCCTGTAGGTATTATTCAGTTATGTTTAGAGGCTTCATAGATAGATGAATAGTTTTATTACATATGGACCTTCGTGTCCTTTGATAAAGGTTTAGAATTTCTATGACTTACGTTCTGAAATCTATTTTCTTATGTAACTTATCTCTTCAAATACTTTAAAATGCCGCTCATATTTAGATGTATGCTCATGTCCAATGCCATGTTTTGGGTACGATCGAGCCAACAATGACGTCGAGTATCGGCAACGCCCACAGTGTAGGCTCAGGGTGTGACAAACATAGTATGCCATAAGGTATCTATAAAACTGTCTTTCTTATGGGTGTTTTGGGAACCAAATTTATAATCAGGATGCTACAAGTCATTTAGGAGATATTTTCCCTTCTTTGATACTCTAGATTGTTCAATAGAGCTATGCCATAAGAAACTTATTCAAATTCATGCATTGCTCAAAATTCGTCAATCTACCTCTGTACTCAAGGTGATAGAAAAATTAAAGCTCCAATCCTAATCGATGAGTTATTCTCGGATAAAGCCAAAGTAAGGTGTGCTCTCACTCTCTTCTCTAAACCTTGTGTCATATGATATCCTTAAGGGATAAATTATGTCTCTATATGCCTGGATAATCTTGTCACCCAAGGGATATTGTAATTTGGGGGCTTTATATGTTGTAGGTAGTAGAATGATCCTTGTGCTAATAAGATGAAGTTAGAAGTGTAGAAAAAAACTTGGGAATGATGTTTGATTGACGTATGTTGCCAAATTTATGTATATTTAAGGCAAATAATGTGGTGATAAATCATGTCCGATGATCTTTACTAAAGAGTAATGAGTTTCTTATCAAGTTTATGCTAGAATGATGATTAAGAGTTGTTGGTTAGGATAAGCTTGAGTATACATGGTCCAAGAAAATAAGGTTATTATGATGTGTCATTATGTTAGTAAAGATCAACTATAGGTTTTGAACAAAGGGATAAACTAGTTAGGAGTTAACATATTAAGGCTATACTTTATGATTTTTAATGAAGAGCTATATGATATTAATTGGGTAGAGAATCTAATTAGGCAATGATGTAATATGAATGTATAAGTAGTACTGAGTCTGACAAAGCAAATGTGTTAATACACTATAATTAAATAGACCGTAACATAAAGATCGAATAGTTGTCACAAGGTCTTAAAGAACTAATGTTTCTAAAATTTATATAGTAGTTGTAAATTAGTATAGTATGTGAGAAGTTTCATTGATGTACATGTTTAGTACTAGACACTAAGCTTGAATTTTAGAAGAACATTGTGATAGAAAGGATGGATTTATGATGGTGACAATGGTAGTTTTGAGATTTGTTCTAGTAGGTTTGACATAGCATATGCGAGAAACTAAAATGTTAGCTTTCAAGAAGGGTGATGTTTCTAGCGTGGTGTATGTGACCCTCAGATAAAAATAGTTAATTGTGACTAAGTCATTAGGTAAGATAATCCATAAGATGTGTATCCAAAATAGTATATAGTTGTATGAGGCTCTAATTTTATGATCTGCTATGTGTGCCTACTTGTAAGCTTCAACTTCCAATATAGAGAAGTCTGAAGTAAGCATTTTATGGTATCCATAATAGTTGGGTTGAAGGGGAAATATATAGATGATGACGACCCTTCCATTATAGTTCAACTTTCCTTCAGTTTTTTTTTTATATAGAGATATATTAATGAACTTAGAAGAGGAGTTTTAGAAGGATAAAATGAAGAGGTCAGATCATACGAGTAAGAAGAAGCGTAGTTGTATGCCAATAAGAGAAGCTCAGTATAGAAATATAACTATAGAGATAGGAGAGAGTTAAGTATCTGAGAAAGAAGTCCTAGCAACGGTTTTGCATCTACAAATATTGTCTAATGGGAGAGTTTTAGCATTTTTGTGTATAATGATGCCAAAACCCCGTAGAGTGTTTTGATTATAGGTTAGATTATACCTAAGTTATCAGTTTCGGGTCAACTTCAAACCGCCATAACTTTTAGTACATGATCAGTAGGTGGCCAATAAGATATTCAATGAAAGGTCTTTGAATCCTCTTTCGAACGCCACCGAGATTGCAAAATTTTGAGTTCGTATGAGAGAGATATACCCGTTTAAAGTCAACCTGTCTATTGTAAAAAATTTACCCGAATTAGTGAGGGGTATTTTGGTCTTTTCTTACCCCATCAACTTTAAATTTTTTTAGTAATATTTAAGGGGTCTAAACTGATTTGGATCAGTTTTCAAAACACTAAATATGCTTAGGGTTTTGAGAGGACGTCAAGAAGAGAAAAAAAGGAGAAAGAAAGGAAAAGATTCAAGCGCTCAAGGGTTTCTTGCAATCTTCGAGGGGTTTTCGCTAAGGATTCGATCCTAACGAGGTATTTAAGTTCTTATAGTGTTGGGTTTGTTCACCCACCCACGAATCATATGATTTTTATCCGTAATTTTGTCCTTAAGGTTGAATGGTTTGAGTTATTGAGGTTTTGTGCTTCGTTCTTTGATAATAAAGTTCTTGTTGATTTTTGAGCTGATAGTTTCTAATGAGCGTAGTTCTTACTGAAATTGTTCTGGTTATAAGAATTTGAGATTTTGACCTTAAAATTTCAGTGTGTATGAGTTGAATCAAGTTTGGGAGAGGAAGAAAAGATCCGGCAAAAATCAAGCGCCCAGGTCCGCGTCGCAGACATGCTTCCAATTCCAGTCCCCATGATATTTAATACCTCCCCACGTTGTGGAGAGAATGTGGACTCCAGTGTTCCAAAAATTATTTCGCGACCAAATAATTTAATTCATCTCCGCATCGCGCCTTTGCTCCCCATCAGTGTCTTTGCTCCTTTCTTATTATTAACTATCTAAACCCCATTTAATCATCATGAAATCCTCATATGATAAATCATAACTCCTGAATTCATAATGCAAATACAAGATAGAGTTAAGAGTCAAGTTTGAGAGAGTCTTTCGAGTCATTTTGAGAAGTCCTTTACAAACTTTGAAAACTTCTTTTAAGACATGAGTACTGGAATATGAAGATGAGTAGAGTTGAGTTTCATATTTTCAAAATGAATTTATAGGAACTAAGTATTCCCAATAGTAAATGTTTTTACATTTAAAATGAGAGGAAACATTGATTTCCAAATGAGTTCATGAGGAGTTTTGAGTATAATCTCTTTTAAGAGAACCTTTTGAGTAATAATCTCAAAGTTTGAGGATGAGGAAATGTTTTTAAACATCTGAGCTAAGTTATATTATTAGTAGTAGTATTGAGCACCTATATGGGGACGAGTTCAAACAACTCAAAGTCCTCATAAACCATGTAGCCAACGTAGAAAGGGTCATACTTTTTAGATGATTCCTTATTATTTTTAAAACATAGCTTAGTGGATCCACTTAGTTGAGGATGTCTTATACTCACGCAAGGTATAGGACAATTCTGGAAGTGTGGGCAAGACGTTGTATCATCAAATATCTCATAGTGATGAATGTGAGTTAGAGAATCTCCCAAACAGAGTTATTTTGTATCTTTACATACAAACTTAGTGATTTTTGTATTCTTAAATATATTGAGTTGTTAACTACTGTTTTAAAAACCTTCTTTATAATGCATCTCTAATGTTGCTTTTATATTGAAATGAGTTGAGTATTTCTGAGTTTGAGTACCTTTGAGTTGAGATGAGGTGAATATGTTTCTTCAGTTCCTGTTCAAGCTTATGTCATGTTTTAGATTTCCCCTTGCATGCTTGTAAATTTCATGTACTGACGCCATTTGGACAACATCGTTCATGATGCAGATACATGAGATGAGGGTCATCAACAAGCGCTCGTTGATACTACCTGCAATCCTGGAGTATTTTGGTGAACCTCCTTGCTTTCGGAGGATCCCTCATTTATTTATGTTATTTCAGTTTTGTTAGGATGATTGGGGGTCTTGTCCTTACATCCCTCATAGTATTAGAGGTTTCATAGACACCAGTAGTTCGAGAGTCTTTTCCTTTCTATTGTTAATGTTTAAGACTTGAGTTGCCTCTTCTTGCCAGTTGAATGTTCTTATACATTTTTGAGTTTATTATTATAGGACATTTGAGTAAAGCTTCACTTTTGAGTTCATCTAATGTTGAGTAAGTCTTCCGGTGAGAGTTGAACCAGGACAAGTGTTCGCTTGGGGCCAACAATGGCTCTCGAGTGCCTGCCATGTCCAGGGTGTAGGTTCAAGGCGACATAGTTATAAGTTAATATAGTAAGCAAGCAATCACATTGATATCCGTGTTTAGTAATAGACATTTAGCTTGAATATAAGATGCGTGTCGTTATCAAAAGAATGGCAACATGAGGGTGATGTTGTTAGTTTTCAGATCTGATCTGGTAGACTTGACACATAGTAGGTAAGGAATTAACATGTTAGGTGCAATGAATATGAGTAGTACAAGTGTGAGATTCTTACTTTTAGATGAGACAAATGAAGTATGACTAAGTCACTAGATTAACAAGAGTGATAAGAGGTGTACCCGAGATCGTATGTAATTAGACAAGGTTCCAATTAAGTTAATGATTTTTCGTGTGTGCCTAGATAATATATTTGAGTTGTTAATGTCGAATAGGTTGATGTAAACATTATTTTTTTTCCTTATGAGTTAGATGAAACGACCTTATAAGCCAATGCGAAGAGGTTAATAGAAGCTTCTTGGAAAAAAGTCTTAAAAGGAACCCTAGTACCTGCACCTGCACCTGGAGGGTTTAGTAACCATGAGATAAGCCTTTATGAAGTATTAGACTAAAGCAAATGTAGACCAGTTTATAGATGATGGGAATAGTATTCTTGTGATGACATTTTCTATAAAGGCATCGAACCTGAATCTTGGGATTTAGATTAAAATAATCACCTTATGTTAATTACTTTGTGATTTAGAGTTAGACTTGAATATAGTAAGAACATGCATTTAGACTCAGTCCTTCGTAAGAATAGTCATATACCCTTGTCAGAGCTAGGAGTTGCAGCTAATAAATTGTAGTAAGCAGAAAGAAAAGCATAGTTGAGAAGTGTTTCTAAGCTTGAAAGCTACCAATCATATCACTGAAGGGATAATATTCATATTCTTACTTCGTGCCTAGATATTTTAACTTTATGTCAACTAATTTTAGATAGAGTGTGACTATTTTCAAACTCATATTGTTTGTGACTTTTGTGCTCTAGTCCAGTTCCATAACTATTAGTATCAATCCGCTCAAGCTATGTTAGTAGGCAAGTTCATAAGTCAAGAGAGGTAGAGATAGTAACTATTTTCCCCTTCATTCTCTGTTTAACCGTCATTCAAGGACGAATGATCCCAAGAGGGAGATATTGTACCGCCCCAAAATTTTCTATGTTAAGACCCAATCTATTCTTCATTTACTTGTAGTGTCATTTTAGGTGATTTTTTAATTTCCCATATGTGTTAATGTAAATTCTTTAGTGTGGGAATGATTTTGGATATCAATTAAGGTCACTAGAAACTCCTAGCACAAAGTAGAGTTGAAAGTTTCCTTATTGATTAAGTTTGATGTAAGATTTTACTTGGGTCAACTTTAAACTACCATATCTCTTAGATTATAAAGAGTTACGTGACCCATAACTTCAAATATTAAAGGTATTTGAATCTTTTTTCAAATGCCACCAATTTCGCAACAATCCGAGTTTTGAGTAAATAGTTATGACCAGTTTAGTAACCAGATACAGTGCAGTGATGAATTAGCCGATGGAAAAACATTAAAAAGTGTCTTCTTGTCTTTTTACCTCTACGAAAACCCTAAATGAATTACTTGACTAATTAAGGACCCAAAATAATCATATTTTTATCACTTAATACATCATTCTCTTCTCTCTCAAATTCTAAGGCAAAACCCTAGGGTAATATCAAAGTAGAAGACTCCATTCAAGATTTTTTCCATCTTTTTCAAGATTTTCCTTCAAGGTAAGTCTTTCTACAAAACTTCTATTATGTCCAACTCAAATTCCTGCATATAATTATGAATCATTAATGAAAATCATAATTCTTGGCCATAGATATTTCAAGAAAATAATAGAAAAATCTCAAGAAAGGTTTTCTTGATTGTTCTCCTTCAAGCTAAGGTTTCCAGGCTTCTAATCAAGTTCTTCTTCAAGATTCTTCAAGAAGCTTGTTCTTCCAGGTATGTAAGGCTATCATAGTGTTTGACTAGTTCTTCCTCATGCCCTACATCTACTTTCAAATCAGTAAGAGTAATCTAGGATTCTATCCCAAGATTTGAGTATTCTTGAGTAAGTTGATTTTGAGTTCTTGAGTTCCTGTTTCTTTTTCAAATTCTATTCCTAATTATTGAATTTCTATATGTTATACATTGATATTCTAGAGTTGATTCGTTCATGTCTACATTTGATCATGAACCAAATGAATTGAGTATTTTTGAGATGACTAATATCGTTGAGTTCTGATTTCTAAGTTCTTGAGTTCTGAGTACTGAGTTTCCATATTACCATTAATTTCCCTGAGTTGAGTCGTTAATGTCCATAATTCCGCATGAACCCTATGAATTGAGATATAAATTTTAAGAAGCTTTTTAAAGCCAACACTTGAGTTTTAAACTATGTTTTGAAGAAGTAAAGATGAGTTTTGAGAAACAGTTTTTAAAACATGATTAGTAAGACAATCGAGAATGACATCAATATTTTAGAAGTATGGTATCTAGATATGCCATCAATGTTTATGAAATATGACTTCCCGAGTCATCAATGATTGTATTACAATTTGATTTTGACATATTTTTGAGAAAGAGTTTTCATGTATGAATTGAGTAAGAGTATTAGAGAACTAAGTATTCCCAAAGGTATCCGTTTTTTCATTGATAAAATAGTAACTTTGATTTCTAAATAAGTTATGAGTTCACACATATTTCAAGAGCAGTTACCTCTTTTATGAGGATTGTTGAGAAATTATCTCAAACCAGAGGAAGATTATGTTTTCAAACATTGAACATGAGTATATATATTATTGGTACTAGAATTGAGAACTGATACGAGGATGAGTTCAGACAACTCACATTCCTCATCAATCATGTATGCCAACATGGGTACATGATCATGCTTTTTAGATGAATCCTAAGTACCTTCGGAAAGAGCTTAGTGAATCCATTTAGTTGAGGTGTCCTATCTCACGTCAAGGTATAAGATAGTTCTGGCAGCGTGGGCGAGATGCTGTATCATCATGTAGCTCATAGTGATGGTTGTCGTTAGAAAATCACCCAGTGAGTTAAATCATATTTTTATATATCACTTATTATGTTGAGTTCAGAGATATGAAAGTATTTTGTAAAGCTTTAAATGATTTAACTAATTTATTTTGTTACTTTTAGCTTGAGTACATTGTTATCTATTGCAGTCCTTTGTTTATGTTATTTGTTATTCAACTATATTATATACTCATAAATTCATTTGTGTTGATGTCATTTGACCTGCATCTTTTGGTGATGCAGATACATGTACTTAGGATCCTAAACAAGAGTATGTTGAGATCACTTTACCCGCTCATCAACTTTCGAGTGAGGTCTCCTTGCTTCCGTAGGACTTCAATTTTGTGATCTGTTAGTATTAGTAGCATTTTGAGTAGTGTTGGGTGTTGTCCCGACACTTGTCTATATACAATAGGGGCTTCATAAATAGCCAGTTTTGGAGTGTCTTTTAGTTTTAGATATTTTATTTAAAACTTATGTTTCATACTTGGTATATTCAGTAAAGTTTTGATATTCAGTAAATTGTTTTTAAACATTTCTTTCAATTTGATGCTTATATATGCTTAAGTTAGTATTCCTCTTGTTGTTAGCCAAGATGAGGGTTCACTTGTGGACTAGCAATGGTTCTTGAGTGCCGTCCATGTCCAGGGTGTAGGCTTGGGTCGTGACAAACATGGTATCAGAGCACAAAGTTCAAGTGTCCTAGGTTGTCTATGAAGTCAAGTTAGTAAGATCTTATTTATGGTTGTGAGGGTCCCACTTCTATAAATGAGGGACTTCAGACATTTAAGAAAAATTTCCCTTCTTTCATACTCTAAATCGTGCAATGGAGTTGTGTCATAAGAAATTTATTTAAACTCATGCGTTCCTCAGATCCATTCGACTACCCCTCACACTCAAGGTAGTTGAAAAGCAAAGCCAATTCCATACCAATGAGTTACTCTAATCAAGAGTCTAGAGAAAGTTATGAGACTGCAGATGGGCTTGAGAGAAGCCTGTGGGTGAGCTTAATTGTTGTGTTTCAAAAGAATACGCTATTATTCATAGGAATAGTGTGTTCAAGCTAAAAGTGAGATGTATTCCCAGAAGTTTTACTCTAAACCTTATTTTAGTTGAGACCCTTCTGAGAGTGTGTTTTAGAGATGGAGTGGTGTGTTCACCCTAGAGGTAGTATGAGTTACGATGTTATAAGTAGTAGTAATAGTAGAAGTGCCCAAAGTTGTAGGGAAACATGCATGGGTAGAGTAATCTATGAAAGGGAGGTAGTGGTGAGGAAAATTAGGTTGTTGCATTCATGCACCTAGTAAGTTATTAATGGTGAGTTTTGCTCTATGACTAGATTAAGAATAATAATTTTGTATAGAGTTCATGATAGAAAGTAGATGAATAGTTACCAGTAAGGATGAGTTAGAACATTCTTTAACTATAAAGGAGTTTAAGTCGATGTGACATTGTGTTAGTGAAGACTGTGTGTAGGTGTTGAATAGAAGAGCAGAGTATTCATGAGTTTATATATCTAAGATAGGATTATGACTTTGAAGGGAGAACCCCTTGATATTCAGAAGGTTATAGAATTAATTTGGCAATGATGTAAAGTGAATGGGTATATTGCACTTAAGTTCTGAAAGAAATTGTGACGATAAACTGTAAGTATGTAGACTGAGATATAAAGATTTACTATTTGTCATGAGTTCTTAGTGGGTCAGTGTTTCTTATTTTATCTAGTAGTTGTAAGTTAATATATTAAGGGAGCAATCACATTGATATCCATGTTTATTAATAAACAGTTAGTTTGAATTTGAGATGAGTGTCGTTATCAAAAGAATGGCAACATGAGGGTGATGATTTTAGTTTTGAGATCTTATGTGGTAGACTGGACATAGAGTAGATAAGGAATTAAGATGTTAGGTGCAATGAATATGAGTGGTACAAGTGTGAGATTCTGACATTTTAATGAGAGAAATGAAGTATGACTAAGACACATTTGATCGGAAGTCAAATATGAGAATCAACAACAAGAACATTATCTACAATGTACCTTATAAAATAAAAATTAATGTACAGACAAAAAGTTCTAAAAACTAAAATGTAGTCGTTATCTTCACATTTTCATTTGACATCTAAAAAATTTAAATCAAATACTTTAATATTTAAAATATTTATATTTTTAAGCGTGAAATACACATGCAACACACGTATTCGAGAACTAATATATATATATATATATAAATCATAAATGGTTTGTATACTTTTTAATATAAATATTGTTAATCTCTAAAAGACTAATGAACTTGACACCAAGCATGCAAAACCTACTATTTCGAAGCTAAACCATTATTCTATTTTCCTCAAAGGACTTTATTTTTTTATAAAAAAACATAATAAAAATATACTTCAATTAAAAATACTTTTAAAAAGTTTGGTCAAATACTAATTAATTCTCAAATATGATTTTTAATTTTAGTAGTCAAACATAAACTACTTCTCATCGAAAATAGTTTTGTAAAACACTTTCGGAAAAAAATATATTTCAAAATAAGTTAGTCTTAAAAGATTGGTCAAACAGAATTAGTAAACATGACATGGAGCTTCTTGTCATAATTTTAATGGTAATGTAACACCTCGCTAAGTGAAAGAGCTATAATTAGAAAGAGTCATTTTTGGAAAGAATGAAAAATCTGAAAATTTGTTTAAGTTATGTTAAGTTTGAGTTTTGGGTCAACTTCAAACGATCATAACTCCTAGCTCAGGATGAGTTAGGTATGCTACAAGATACGTAGGAAATATCTTCTAATTATCCTTCCAATGCTACCAAGTTTGCTCATTTTTGAGTTTGTATGAGGGAGATATTCCCGTTCGAAGTTGGGGTTGTCTAGAAAAGGAAAGTCAACACCGAATTTTAGAATGATATTATGATCTTTCCACTACCCGATTAATTAAATTCATTTTTGGTAATTAAGTTGGGGTCTCAACTGATTGCGTTCAGCTTACGCTTCAGAAAAATAAGTTAGGGTTTTGAAAGTGGAGAAAAGAGGAAAAGAAGCTTAGAATCGTTGCGTTCTTGAAGATTTGCTTGTGGATTTCACCAAGGGTTTATCCCTACGAGGTATGTGAGATTTTCATAATGTTGGGTTCATTCACCCACGTGCCCAACATTTTATTTCAGTGTGAATTCGTCCAAAAAGGATTGGAAGTCGAATGTTCTTGATGTGTGCTCTGGAATTTGGGTTGGGATTGAGGAGTTTCTTGAGGTTGTAGTGTTGATTCTTTGAGTTGTTTGAGTTATATTCTTGTGTATATATTTTGGGTGTCTGAATCTAAGGAGAAAGTGAGAAAAAGAATCGAAATTAATCGAATTAAGGTCAAAAAATGAGAGGAAAAATTCGTCAAGTTTGACTAGGGGAAAACTGGCGCGACGCTCCCCCTAGTTCCAGGAAGGCTAGGGCGGCGCGCAAGCAGTGCACCAAAAATGGCTCTCTGAACTTTGGGGATGGCGCGGCGCGCGAACAATGCGCTAGGACCGTCCTTCCCAACCTATTTTTCGTCACTTAGCCCATCTGAGTTCTTATAAACTGCACTAACAGTTCCTATCGATTCTAACTACTTCGAATGACTTCTAAACACCTAGAAATCATCCATAAAAATTGAATCATAACCTTTAATCCGTATATTCAAATTCAAGGGTAGTTAAGAGCCAACTCTAGAAAGTTCATAGAGTCTTTTAAAGAAGTCTTTTGCAAATGTTCTAAGTCTTGAGTTTGAGTTGAGTAAGAGTAACAAATGAAGTTCTTTTCTTCAAAAGAGTATATGGGGACTAAGTATTCCCAAATGAGTAAATGTTTTCACATTTTAAACAAGAGAGGAAACTTTCCAAGAGATCATTTGAGCTAGTTTTTGAGTAAATATCTCAAACCACAAAAAGAGTTTTTGTAGTTAAACAGATGAGTTGAGTATTTTGGGAGTAGTATTGAGCACCGATGTGGGGACGAGTTCATAACAACTCAATGTCTCCATAAACCATGACGTGGGTAGAAAGGGTCATACTCTTTAGATGATTCCTTAATGCTTTTTAACTTACTATAGTGGATCCACTTAGTTGAGGGGTTCTATATCCTGGCAAGTTATAGGACAGTTCTGGCAATGTGGGCGAGACGTTGTGTCATCACATAACTTATCGTGATGGTTGTCGGTTAGAGAAACTCCCACAAATTTATAATAATTTATTGTATATATTTATATTGAGTTGTTTCTTACTGTTTTAAATGTTTCATATAAACTGCAATCTTTAATGTTGTCCAATTTTTTAATTGAGTTGAGTATCAATGAGTTGAGTAAAGTTGAGGTAAGTTTTTCTTTCAGATTCCAGTTCAAGCTTATGTGTTATTCAGAATTCCCCTCGCATGCTCGTACATTCAACGTACTAATTCCATTTGACTTGCATCATTTTATGGTGTAGATACAGGTAACCAGGATCAGCATCCAGTGCCTCGTTGAACCAGTTGAGCACTCAGAGTCAGTTGGTGAGCCTCTTTGCTTTCTGAAGATTTCCCTTTTTATTTTTTTGATTAGTTAGTTCATTAGGATGTCATGGGTCTCGTCCTAACGTCAATCTCATGTCACGACCCGAGAGCACCCCCTAGTCGTAACACGGTGTACTCGACCCCGAAGGGGTCTTATACAAGCCTCATAGCATTCATTCATCGCATATGTAATAAAAATAGTACGAAATTAAAACTATTTATTCAAAAACCATACAATCTATCATTTCAATAACATTTAAATGCAAGCGGAAGTCTAATGTCTCACATGGCCATCTTAGACAAACTTTAACAAGATAGGGTCACAACCCTTTTACAATCGAAGTCTTAACAATAGTCTTAAGACATAAAAAAAACTAGAAACATAAAGGTCCATGTCCTCGATTTACGAGGACATACCAAAAGTTGTCTTGAGAGAACTCTAATTCCAAGCTTCACTAGAGAATGCAATTACTTCCCGGAACCTACACTTGTAGTAAAACTAAGAGAATATGGGTTAGCACGCAAAAATGTACTAAGTATGATGACCATGCAAAAACATGCTTAGAAAGGGACATTTTGTTGAAAGTCATGCTTTTATGCTATTTTTGTAAAACTTCATGAACATTGATCAAAGAGGCATATTATAAGTCACAGCCAACATACAAAGTCACATATTTCACATTTTAGTCAAAATCACACATAACCCTTTACCTTCACCTTGAGCCTTCACCTCAAGTAACCCTCAACCTATACCTTGTGCAATGTATGGATAACGTCCCATACCACCACCCACACTAAGGTACCACCTTAAGGTCACCAAACGTGAACTTACCATTCATCCTTCTCACCTTTACACAATAGAGCATATAAGACACATAACATCACATGAATCACATCATCACATTAAGACCATCATCTAAGACAACTCTAAGTTATACTTGTGCAATGTGCAAGTAGCATCCCATACTACTACTCACACGTACTCCTTTGAAGTCACCATAGACAAGGCACACTCATATACAATAAGTCATGACAAGGAAGTATTCAAAATACAATCCAAGTAAAGCATCCATATTTACATTTAAGCATTTAAGCCAACATTCTTCATTAGGTTCATTTAGGACACATTCATGCATTTAGAGGACTTTCACACATTTAGCCATTAAGGCTTAGAGAACTCACTATATCCCTTTCAAAGCCTACTCGTGCAATGTATAGATATCATCCCATACTACTACTTACGCTTTGTAGTACCTACCAAGAAACTAGAGTGCATATATCACATGATGGGAATATGCATTAACCATGAGAGCTAAATCATGGATTCCGATGTACTATCTTACATCGTAAAGGTTGTTCTACTTTCTAAGGGCATAACTAGTAAGCATGCTATGTAGGCACATAGTTATGGGGTATGAAAGATGTTCATTGGACTCTAGCCTAACATTTGGAGAGACACCATCTTAGCCATATCCACTTGGTGCTTAGCCTCCATTCCCATAGAGTAGTTCATTCGTTACATTGTTGTACTTGAGAGGGCCACCTCCATTACGCCTACCAACTCAAAGTACTTTCCCAAGAAAGAGCCACCACCAATACGCCTACCGATTTAAGGTACTTTAAGGATAGCTCTTGACTTCCCTAGAGAGAGCCACCACCATTAGGTTTACCATCTCTAAGTTCATTTCACACAAGAAGGAGGCCACCACCATTAGTTCTACTGGTTCAAGGTTATACATTCACACTGGGTTCTAGACTCATCATGAAGGGCCACCAACATTAGGTCTACCGGTTCAAGACATAGTCTAAAATACCTCATTACTCATTTACAGAAGGCTACCAACATTAGGTATACCCATCTAAGACATCCATTTATTCTTTTAAGAAAAGGCTACCAACCTTAGGTCTACTAATTCTAAGTCATCTACACATTCATTAGTCATTTATGAAAGGGCTACCAACATTAGGCCTACCGATTCATGATCATTAGGATATTAAGTCAAGATACATTCATTATTCAAGAAAAGGATGCCTAAGCCTACCAAGTCAAGATATCACATTCAACATAGCTTTCATTTATCAATAAGAGGGCACCTAAGCCTACCAAATCAAGATATACAACATTACATTATAGAACCCTTCACATCCCATCATCAACATTCATGAGTGTTAATAAAGAGATAACATTCAATCCTAACACAATTAGCTTCTAAACAAGATCATCATTCTATCATTGAAATCACATGCAAAATCTGTCACACCCGGTATCCTAGATAGACCAAAATGCAGATTTTGAGAAGTTGCACTGCACACCCACAGTTGCCATCCACGGACCGTAGGACAGACCATGGCCTGTGCTGGTGGTCCGTGGTTCACCACTGCAACCCATCCCCAAACCCAGCTTAGAAAATTAGCTAAGTCTCGATCCACGGACATACCCATGGTTCGTAGGTCAGACCACGGTCCATGGTCTGTGTCAGTGGATCGAGGCCCCCTTTCCCTTCCACTTATGCAAACGACGGTCGACCAGCACGGACCGTCATTTGATCCACGGCCCGTAGGTCCCGTCCATCGATCACTTCGACAATAGTTAAGTTAGGGGTCTTGTGGTCTTTTCCTATTTTGTAGGCCCCTAAGCTACGTCATTTAGACCCCAAATTATAAGGTTTTAGTCAGTTTAAGCCTAGAAACATAACTAGAACTTACCTAAGTCAAATCATTAATCAAAACTTAGAAAATTAGAACGCTAAGAGGAGAAAGAATTCAAGAACCCTAGTTCAAGAATGCAACATATTTTCTTCAGTTCTAGCCCATTTCTCCGTGAACTTCGTCACCAGGTATGTGGGATTTCATTAGTGGGTTCCTTTCACCCATTAGGTCCCTAGTTTTCAGTCAGTTTCTTGATTCTCTCATTATGACTAGACCTAGGGTTTCTTGAATGTTAGAATTATTGGATTCTTAGAATTTAGAATGATCCAAATTAGATTAGTATGTTAATATTCAATTTATTGCATGAATTTCAGAACCCCAGCTATGTAATTCTTTAGTTCTTTAATTATACATGCTAGATCAGATATTTCAGTATTCAGTCATACATGTCTCAGTTTATGAATGCATCATTATCAAATTAATTGTTGCATTCTCAGTTCGCATGTTCAGTTTGAGCTATCCAGTAACTTACAGAAATTCAGTCATAATGTGTTAATTACTTAATCCATTGGGAGTATCATAATACTGAGTTGGACTAGGGTTCAGCGTACCCAAATAGTCCCAGAACTACTAGCCACGTAGGTTGTAAGTCCCCTCTGTGGGCATCATTTTAGTGATCACGCCAGCATGCCTCTATATCTCTGGCAAAGTATATTGGGTCCTCTCGATATGGCGTATACATCAGACTCCACATTTAGCTCATATGGTTTTATTATCGATTATTAGTAGCTCCCACAGTTCAATCATATTCTATTGCATTGACCTCATTTACAATTCAGTCAGTAGTCAGTCTCAGCATATTATAAGTTTGGTCATTGCGTCCAGCTAGTTCAGTATTCAACATCTATATGATGTTTAGATTATTTCATTGCTTTATTGCTTTGTTCAGTTATATGTTATTTCATCTTTACTCTATCATGCACACTCAATACCTTTCAAGTACTGACACATACATGCGCTACATTTTCTAGTGATATAGGTTCAGGTTCTTAGCATCCAGATCACGCTTAGATCGGTTCCCGATCTCCAGTTCAGTATAATCAGTGGTGAGTCCTCATTCTCCGAGGACAATAGTCATGAGATTTCTAGACTTAGCTGGGTCCTGTCCCAACATTTCTAGTCAGTTAAAGGGTATTTTCAGACATAGTTAGATTCATATTAGTATTCAGTTAATATCTTCTTTGTATTAAACTCCTTAGTTTTCATTTATCTCAGTTATAGTATATGAATAATCCCCATCTTTTCATTTTATTTATGATTTAGCTTCCGCATCAGTTTATTATCTTTAGTATGCTCGTGATCATGCCAACAGGGTTAGCTTGGGATCACTTGTGGTCCTAGGTCTCGTGTCCGCATCTTGGGGGTAGTTCGGGGCGTGACAAACTTGGTATCAGAGCGAGGTTTAAGTGTCCTAAGATGTCTGAAAAGCCGCACTAAGTAGAGTCTTTTTCATGCATGTGAAGTGCACCACATCTAATAATGGGGGGCTACAAAGTGTTATAAGAAATATTCATTTTTTTGTTACTCTTATCGTGCGTAGGGTATGATCTAAATTTCATTCTAACTCGACATTCTACGTTTCAGTGATCATGCCTCCTCGTAGAGCTAATGCAGGAATACGAATGTGAGGAACGCAAATGCAGCTCCTCCAGTCCCTTATCAAGAAGTGTCAAATGCAGAGTTCAGGAACGCTATTCAGATGTTGGCTCAGAGTGTGGCCAACCAGAACAATCAGCGGGCTCTAATTTTGGTAAATGCCAATGTTGGGTCAACAGCAGCCAGGGTGCGAGACTTTGTTAGGATGAATCCGCCAGAGTTCTTAGGATCGCAAGTTGGAGAAGATCCCCAAAACTTCATTGATGAGGTCAAGAAGATCTTTGAAGTGATATAGGTAGCTGGAATGATCGGGTTGAGTTAGCATCTTACCAACTTAAGGATAAGGCTCATATATGGTATACTCAGTGGAAGGAAAACAGGGGTACAAATGCAGGTCCTATTACTTGGGATTATTTTAATGAAGCCTTTTTGGAAAGCTTTTTCCCCATAGAGTTGAGAGAAACAATGGCTCAGGAATTTATGAACTTAAGGCAGGGTAACATGACGGTCCAAGAGTATGGGCTCAAGTTTAACCATCTCTCCAAGTATGCTCCTCACATGGTTGCTGATTCCAGGGCTCAGATGAATAAGTTTCTATATGGAGTGTCAGACTTAGTGAAAATAGAGTGCAGGAATGCTATGTTGTTGGGAGACATGAACATCTCTATGCTCATGACTCATGCTCAGCAGGTTGAGGGTGATAAGCTTAGGGAATAAGCTAAGGAGACTAAGAGAGCAGGAACAGGTAACTACGAGTATTCCCAACATAAATCGGGTGGTAGAAATCACTCGCAGTTTCAGCAGAAGTCTTCGACTCCAACCCCTTCATCTGCTAGGGTTCCATCCCCCAGGTTCCGTAATGATTAGAAATGTAGGGCGTCAGGCTCTAAGTCTCAAGGTAGTGTTTCAGGCATCAAAAGTTACCCAACTTGCCCGAAATGTAACAAGAATCATACGGGTGAGTGCCTTGCAGTTAAGGAAGGATGTTTTTGGTATGGTCAGTCTGGTCATAGATTGAAGGATAGTCCGTCTAGATAGGGTCAAGGAGGAAATAATGGTAGAGCTCAGTCTACAACTTCAGCAGCACCAGCAGGTCGCCCAACTCAGCAGGGTAAACTCATCTGGTACAGGTGGTGGACAACACCAAAACAGGCTCTATGCTCTTCAGGATATATGCTCTCCAGGCTCGTCAAGATCAGAAAGATTCTCCTGATGTAGTCACTGGTACGTTACGAGTCTTT
>NW_006238955.1:580910-715955 GCF_000226075.1 Solanum tuberosum
CCAAATAATTTGTGTGCTAGGAGATATGACCCTCCAAAGTAGACCCTCGAAAAAGGCTTCACTTGGAAATTTCGGATTTTGATACGGTTGCTCTAAAATTTGGGTTAGACCCATTTCCCACTCAATTTGACCCCCTAAACAAGAATATGAAGTCGGATTTTCGAAAAACGAAACAGATCTTTTTATATACAGCTAAACAAGTTTCCGGTAACTTCCGAAGCACATTTTTAAGAACTTTTTGGGTCAAATTCAAATATAATCATTTCATTAAGTTCTTGACTCCAAACTCACATGTGAGGCTCTAGTTTCACTCTATCATTTTCCGGGTCGTTACAACCAATGCTGAATTTCGGGAAGCAATCTGAATGCTAAGTCAAGATATGACTAACTAGGTTGGGCAACAATGAGGGGCTTGATAGGATGTGAATAATACTTCGAGTATCCGTGAGTCTTGATGATAAATCCTTATAACTTCACTAGTTCAAGCACCACAGAGGATCCGAAAAACTTTGTAAAGGAACTATAGAAAGTATATGAGGTTATGCACGTTGCCGATGCTGAGCGAGTGGAACTGGATGCCTATCAACAGAAGAGTGTTTCTAGGACTTGGTTTGACTAGTGGAATAGGTGTAGGGCTGAGGATGCACCGGTTTTGAGTTGGGCTGTGTTCGAAAGTTCTTTCTTGGGAAATTTCTTTCCCCGTGAACTGAGAGAAGCCAAGGTACAAGAATTCCTTACCGTTAAGCATGAACCTATGAGTGTTCATGAGTACAATTTGAAGTTCACCCAACTTTGCTGGATTGTCTCATCTATCTAGTAAAGATGCAAGACAACTATGCTAATATGGGACATGGACATAGCGAGACTTATGATTTATGTGCAGCAGGTTGAGGAAGAGAAGCTGAGGGATAGAGAAGAATTAAGAAACAAGAAAGCTAAGACAGAGAATGAGTCCGGGCAGCAAAGGAGTAATGTGAACCTTTCTTCCTTTCAACATAAGCAAAAGGGACCGACTCTATCATCTACTAGAGCACCTGTACCAAGGAACAATGGTGAGTATAATGGTCAGAATTCACAAAATTACAGAATTACACCTGCTCAGTCTCAGGGTAGTGTAGCACAAGGAGGTATTTGGGCTTTTACATGTGCTAAGTGTTGTAGGAACCACCCAGGTGCTTATCGCGATGGCTCTACTTCTTGTTTCAAGTGTGGTCAAGAGGATCACTTCATGAAAGAGTGTCCTAAGAACAGGCAAGGTAATGGGAATTGGGGCAATAGAGCCCAATCTTCTTCAGTTGCTCCACCAGACAGGGTTGCACCTAGAGGAGATACTTCAGGGACTAGCGGAGGACCAAACCACCTATATGCGATCAATAGTCCTCAAGAGCAAGAGAATTCTCCAGATGTTGTCACTAGTATGATCGAAGTCTTACTTTTGATGTTTATGCTTTGCTAGATCCAGGAGCGAGTCTATCTTATGTTACTCCTTATGTTGCGATGAATTTTGATGTTCTTCTTGAGAAACTTTGTGAGCCCTTTAGTGTTTCTACACAAGTTGGGGAGTCCATTATAGTTGAGAGAGTCTATCATGATTGTACCATTTCTGTCAATCATAAGAGCACCATGGCTGATTTAATTGAGTTAGACATGGTATATTTTGATGTTAATATGGGTATGGACTGGCTTCATGCATGTTATTCCTCCATTGATTGTAGAACTCGAGTTGGTAAGTTTTAGTTTCCTAATGAGCAAGTCTTTGAGTGGATGAGTAGTTCATCAGTGCCTAAGGGTTGTTTCATTTGGTAACTTAAGGCGAGAAATTTAGTTTCCAAGGGTTGTATTTATCACTTAGTCCGAGTTAATGATTCTAGTGTTGAGACACCTCTTTTTGAGTCAGTTCCTATTGCGAGTGAGTTTCCTGAGGTCTTTCTAGATGATCCACCCAGAGTCTCTCCTAAGAGAGAATGGTATAGATATTCTTCCCGATACTCATCTTATATCCATTCTGCCATATAGGATGGAACCAACAGAGTTAAAAGAGCTTAAAGAGAAGTTGAAAGATCTCCTTGAGAAGGGTTTTATTCGACCAAGTGTCTCACCATGGGGTCCTCCGGTATTATTTGTGAGGAATAAGGATGGTTCCCTTAGAATGTGTATAAATTACCGTCATTTTACCAAGGTTACTATCAATAATAAGTATCCTCTTTCGAAAATTGATGATCTCCTCGATCAGCTTCAGGGTACCACTTGTTTCTCGAAGATAGACCTCAAATCTGGCTACCATTGGTTAAGAGTGAGGGAATGTGACATTCCTAAGACAGGCTAGGACCCACTATGGTCATTATGAGTTTCTGGTCATGTCGTTCGGTTTAACTAATGTGCCTCATCGTTCATGGACCTTATGAATAGAGTATTCAAGCCTTATTTAGATATGTTTATTATTGTATTCATTGATGACTTACTAATCTATTCGAGGAATGAGGAAGATCATGCTAGTCATCTCTGAATAGTTCTCCAAACTCTAAAGGAAAGAGAGTTGTATGCCATGTTCTCTAAGTCTGAGTTCTGGCTTGAGTCTGTGGCATTCTTAGGCAACATTGTTTTCGATGATGGAATTAGAGTTGACACTCAGAAAATAGAGGCAGTGTAGAATTGTCATAGAACCACATATCCAACTGATATTAGGAGTTTCTTCGGGTTGGCTGGATATTATAGAAGGTTCGTAGCAGGGTTCTCATAAGTTCACTCAGAAACCAGTGAAGTTTCAATGGTCTGAAGCTTGTGAGAAAAGCTTTCAGGAATTGAAAACTAGGTTGACTACTGCCCTAGTATTGATCTTACCAGAAGGTATACAAGGATTTGTTGTATATTGTGATGCGTCTAGTGTTGGTTTGGCTTGTGTGTTAATGCATAATGGTAAAATTATAGCTTTTGCCTACAGACAACTGAAAGTTCACGAGAAGAATTACCCAACCCATGATCTAGAGTTGGCTGTCATAGTATTTGCTTTGAAAATATAGCATAATTATCTTTATGGTGTTCATGTAGATGTGTTCACCGATCACAAAGCCTTTAGTATGTGTTTAGTCAAAAAAGCTTAATCTCAAACATAGGAGGTGGTTAGAGTTACTCAAGGATTATGACATGAGTATTCTTTATCACCCAAGTAAGGCTAATGTTGTTGCTGATGCATTGAGCATGTTGTCTATGGTTAGTACCACGTATGTTGAGGAAGAAAAGAGGGAGTAAGCGAAAGATATGCACAGAATTGCATGATTAGGAGTTCGACTAATGGATTCCACAGAAGAAGGAGTGGCTGAAAGAGAAATAGACTTCGATATAGATATTCTTCCCGATACTCGTCCTATATCTATTCCGCCATATAGGATTGCACCAGCAGCGTTGAAAGATCTCCTTGAGAAGGGTTTTATTCGACCAAGTATCTCACCTTGGGGAGCTTCGGTCTTATTTGTGAGAAAGAAAGATGGTTCTCTTAGAATGTGCATAGATTACCATCAACCGAACAAGGTTACTCTCAAGAATAAATATCCTCTTCCGAGAACTGATGATCTTTTCAATCAGCTTCTGGGTGCCACTTGTTTTTTGAAAATAGACCTCTGATCTAGTTATCATTAGTTGAGAGTAAGAGAAAGTGATATCCCTAATAGAACTTTCAAGACCCGTTATGGTCATTATGAGTTCCTAGTTATGTCCTTTATTTTGACCGATTCTCCTGCAGACTTCATGGACCTTATGAACAGAGTATTCAAGCCTTATTTAGATATGTTTGTTATTGCATTCATTGATGACATCCTAATCTATTCGAGGAATGATGAAGATCATACTAGTCATCTCAGAATAGTTCTCCAAACTCTCAGAGATAAGGATTTATATGCTAATTTTACTAAGTGTAAATTTTGGCTTGAGTCTATGGCATTCTTAGGCCATATTATTTCCGGTAATGGGATTCGAGTTGACACTTAAAAGATAGAGGCAGTGCAGAATTGGCCTAGGCCCACGTTTACAACTGATATTAGGAATTTCCTGGGATTGGCAGGATATTATATAAGGTTCTTCGAGGGGTTCTCATCTATTTCATCTCTTTTGACTAAGTTGACTCAGAAAATAGTTAAGTCTGAATAGTCTGAAGCTTGTGCGAAATGTTTTCAGGAATTGAAAAAGAGGTGGATTACTGCCAGTGTTGACCTTACCAGAGGATACACAAGGATTTGTGGTTTATTGTGATGCATCCAGAGTTGGTTTGAGTTGTGTGTTAATGAAGAATGGTAAGGTTATAGCCTATGCCTCCCAACAACAAAAGATTCACGAGAGGAATTACCAAACCCATGATCTAGAGTTGGCTGCTGTAGTATTTGCTTTGAAAATATGGCGCCATTATCTTTATGGTGTTTATGTGGATGTATTCACTTATCACAGGAGTCTTCAATATGTGTTTAGTTATAAAGAGCTTAATCTCAGATAGAGGAGGTGGTTGGAATTACTCAAGGATTATGACATGAGTATTCTCTATCACCCAGGTAAGGCTAATGTTGTTTCTGATGCTTTGAGCATATTGTCTATAGGTAGTACTGCCCATTTTTAAGAAGACAAGAAAGAGTTAGAAAAAGATATGCATAGACTTGCATGATTATGAGTTCGTTTAATGGATTCCAATGAGGGAGGTGTGGTGGTGACGAATGGGTTTGAATCATCTTTAGTGTCCGAAGTTAAAGAGAAGCAAGACCAAGATACTATTTTGCTTGAATTGAAGGTAAACGTTCATAAGCAAAAAGTAATGGCTTTTGGACAAGGGGAGATACTGTATTCAGATATCAAGGTAGATTGTGTGTACCAAAGGTGGATGAACTCCAAGAGAGGATCATGGAGGAAACTCATACCTCCAAATATTCCATATATCCGAGTTCTAAAAATGTGTATCGCGATTTGAGAGAGGTTTATTGGTGGAGTAGTATGAAGAAGGGCATTGCAGAGTTTGATTCTAAGTGTCCAAATTGCTAACAAGTTAAGGTAGAACACCAGAGGCCCGGTGGTATAGCTCAGAATATAGAGATTCTGGAATGGAAGTGGGAGATAATCAATATGAACTTTATTACTGGTTTGCCACGGTCTCCCAGGCAGCATGATTTGATTTGGTGATTGTTGATCGAATGACTAAATCAGCCCACTTTTTGCCGGTAAAGACTACCCATTGAGCAGAGGATTATGCCAGGTTGTTCGACTTCATGGTGTTCAAGTGTCGATTATTTCAGATAGAGGTGCACAATTTACTGCACAATTTTGGAAGTCATTCCAAAAAGGTTTGGGTTCAAAGGTAAACTTGAGTACTGTTTTTCATCCTCACACTGATGGTCAAGCAGAGCACACTATTCAGACTTTAGAAGATATGTTGAGGGATTGTGTGATTGATTTCAAAGGTAATTGAGATGATCACTTACCTCTCATTGAGTTTGGTTATAACAATAGTTACCCCTCTAGCATCCAAATGGCTCTTTATGAGGATCTTTATGGGAGGCGATGCAGATCTTCTATTGGATGGTTTGAAGTTGGTGAAGCTGGGTTGATAGGACCAGACTTAGTGCATCAAGGTATGGAAAATGTAAAGGTTATTCAAGAGAGACTGAAAATAGTGCAGTGACATCAGAAATCCTCTACCGATGTTAGGAGAAGAGATTTAGAGTTCGAAGCGGATGATTGGGTCTACTTGAAAGGGTGTTATGAGATTTGGTAAAAAGTGGAAGCTGAGCCCCCGGTATATTGGTCCGTACATAATATCCAAGAAGATCAATAATATAGCTTATGATTTGGAGATACCACAAGAGTTAGCAGCAATTCATCCGATATTTCATGTTTCGATGTTGAATAAGTGTATGGGCGACCCTTCACTTATCATACCTACTGAAGATATTGGTATTAAGGATATCTTATCTTATGAGGATATTCCAGTTTAGATTTTAGATTGTCAAGTTCGCAAGTTGAGGACCAAAGAAGTAGCATCAGTCAAAGTTCTATGGAGGAATCAATTTGCTGAGGAAACTACTTGGGAAGCTGAGGAGGATATGAAGAAGAGGTACCCACATCTGTGCGAATCCGGAGAGATTCCAAATTAAGTTACTAATCCTTTACTTGGCATTTACTTTAAGTTGACTTGTTGTGTTTACATTTTGCTTGTTGGTTGTTTGAGCTGGATGTTAGATGTTACACCCTTAGCCTACTAAGAGTAATATCATTCGGGGACGAATGTTCCCAAGGGGGAGATATTGTAGCACCCCGCTATTTGAAAGAGCTACAATTAGAAAGAACCATTTTTGGAAAGAATAAAAATCTGAAATTTGGCAAGTATGTTAAGTATGAGTTTTTGGGTCAACTTCAAACGACCATAACTCGTGGTACATGAAGAGTTAGGTGGGCTACGTGATATCAAATGAAAGGTATTTGAATTATCTTTCCAACGTCACTAATTTTGCTAATTTTCGAGTTTTTATGAGGGAGATATGTCTATTTGAAGTCTGGCTGTCCGGATAAGGAAAGCCAACCGAATTTTAGAGGGGTATTTTGGTCTTTTCATTACCCAATTAAATTATTTCGTTTTTAGTAAATTATTCTGGGTCTAAACTGAGTTATTTCAGTTTACGCAATTAAGAATTACACTAGGGCTTTGAGAGAAGAAAAAAAAGTAGAAAAGAGGAGAAAAGTCAAGGCATTCTAGGAGATTTCTTGCGGAATCGAAGTCGTTTCACCAAGGGTTGATACCTAAAGAATTATGTGAAACTTTCATAGCGTTGGGTTTGTTCACCCATGCGGCAATCATATTTATTTCAGCGAATTTTTTTTAGAAAGTTGAAAGTTTGATGATTTTGAATTGTGTTCTTGAAATTGTCTTCCATTCTTGAGTTAAGATGAGATTGATGAGTTCTTGAGGAAATCATGTCGATTTTAAAGTTGCGTTTGATTAGATTCTTGTGTACATGTATTGGGTATCTGAATCTAAAGAGAAATTGAGCAAAAGAATTGAATTTAGGTCAATTGGGGTTAGAAAAGGAAGAAGGAAACAGTCGAGGAGATATTGGCATGCAATTCCACGTCGCGGACTTGCTCCCTCATTGAACATATTTCCCCTACTCTTTGCGGCGAGGACGCGGACTCCACTATTTCAAAACTATTTTTGTGACCAAATATTAAAATGCATTTCCGCGTCACGAACTTGCTCCCAGACAGTGATTTCTTGATCGTCTCTCATGTTTAACTATCTAAAAACAGTCCTAATCATCACAATATATTTACTATCACATAGCCTAACCTTGAATTCATAATTCAAATTCAAGGTAGAGTTAAGAGTCAAGTCTTGAGAGTTCTTCAAATAATTTTAAGAAGTCTTTTACACATATTTTGAACTTGTTTTAAGACTTAAGCATTAAGATTGAAAAAGAGTAGAGCCGAGTTCATGTTCTTTAAAATGTTATATGGGGACTATGTATTCCCAAAGACTAAATGTTTTCACATTTAAGATGAGAGGAAACATTGATTTCCAAAAGAATTTTCATGAGTAGTTTTTAGTTCCATCTCTTTTAAGAGATAATCTTTTGAGTAATAACCTCAAATCACAGAGAAAGAGTTAAGTTTTTAAATATATGAGTTGAGTAATTTTGGGAGTAGTATTGAGCACTAATATGGGGAGGAGTTCATAATAACTCAAGTCTCCATAAACCATATAGCTATTGTAGGTAAAAAGGGTCATAGTTTTTAGATGATTCCTTAAAGATTTTTAGCATAGACTAGTGGATCCACTTAGTTGAGGCGTTCTATTTCGCAGAAAGTTATAGGACAGTTCTGGCAGCGTGGGCGAGACACTGTATCATCATATAACTCATTGTGATGGTTGTCGATAGAGAAAATCCCACATAAGTATATTACTTTATCATACATATATATATACACTAAGTTGGTATTTTATTTTTTCAATACATTTAGTTGATACCTATTGTTTAAATGCTTTATATAAACTGCATCTTTAATGTTGTTTATTTATGCATTGAGTTGAGTATCAATGAGTTGAGTGAACCTGAGGTAAGTGTTTCTTTCAGAATTCAGTTCAAGCTTATCTCATGTTTAGTTTTCCCCTCGCATGCTCGTACATTTAATGTACTGATGCCAGCATCCAGCGCCTCGTTGATCCAGTTGAGCACTCAGAGTCTTTTGGTGAGCCTCCTTGTTATCCGAAGGATCCCTTTTATTTCTTCGTTTATTTCAGTTGTTAGGATGATTGGGGGTCCTGTCTCGACATCCCTTTTAGTATTAGAGGCTTCATAGACAACTAGACGTTATTTGTTCATTTGTCTTATTTCATTTCGGTTGTTTTGTTTTGTTATAAGACTTGAGTTGCCTTATTGGCTAGTGAATAGTTCATTTAGCACATTCTAAGTATTTTCGTGAGTTTATCTTGTTGAGTAAAGACTTTCGCTGCATAGTAAGCCAGGCCAAGGTTTCGATTGGGGCTAGTAATGGTTCTCAAGTGCCAGTCCCACCCAGGGTGTAGGCTCGGGGAGTGACAAAGCTCTACCAAGTCAACAAGAGTAACTCTATGGGACAAGAAAATGGGACACTTTCTATAGACCCTCTTAGCCACAATAGAATCACCAACAGGAGTAGAGATAGAAAAAATTACTAACAACACATCCGGAAGAACATCAAACCTCATATCCACATATGGCGTCACAACAAAAACAAGGTAGCACTGGGATCAAGTAAAGCATAGGCATCAATTTGGAAAAATTTCAACATATCGGTACCCACATCGAGAGAACTTTGTTGTTCACCACGAGTCTGAAGTGCATAGAAGCGATTTTTCTTAGGAGCATTGAAACTCGCACCACTAGTAGTAGCTTGCTTTCCCTCTCTTCCTTTAGCTGTAACCATTGGGAAATCCCTCATTTTGTGTGCACTCTTACCATAACCAAAGCAACCATCTGTGCCGGCTAGGCACCTACCCTCATGCTTCCTTCCACACTTAGTGCAATTAGACCTAGGCAATGAAGATCCACTACCATTATCTCCTTGAGGCTTAGGGTTAAACACCATATATTGGTTGAACTTAGGAGGAGCATTGGAGGAACCTTGACCGGACTAACTTTATCGGAATCTAGGAAAACCTTGTCCATTAGACCTTACATTAGAGAAACTTCCATTACCGGTGTTAGCCCTTTTTGCCTCCCTAGACTTTTCCATGAGATGAGAGATGTCCGTGTCATTAATGAGCATAGTTGTTCAGCACTCTTTAACCACTATTTCGAACACACCCAAAATAAACTTACTCATCTTAGCCCTTGAATCGACAACCATTGATGGAGCATACTTAGACAATTGAGTGAACTTTAGATTATATTCCGTCACACTCATACTTCCTTGTTGAAGGTTAATGAACTCAAGCACCTTGCCTTTCCTCATCTCAAGGGGAAAGAACCTATCAAGAAAAGCGGCCTTAAACTTCACCCAATCTAGAGGACCCACATCTTCGGGTCTCCCTTCCTTCCATTGGTTGTACCATATTTGAGCCAAACCTTTTAGGTTATAAGAGGAAAACTCCACCTTTTCCACCGGCATAACTCCCATGATCATCAAAACCTTGTAGACCTCATCAATAAACTCTTGAGGATCTTCCACAACCTTAGAACCATGAAACTCCGAAGGATTCATCCTTGTGAAGTCCCTTGCTCTTGAAGCCGCCGTGCCCACATTTGGGTTCACAGGAACCACAACCTCCCTATTGGATTGGGCTGTCATGGCTTTAGACAAAACTTCAAAAGCAGCGCTAAACTCCGCATTAGATACTTGCTCGACCAAAATTGACCGAAACTTGAGGAGCTTGGGGAGGAGCTTCTTGTTCCGCATTGTCCCTCACATTCATTCTAGTATAAGCTCTTCATGAAGCCATGTCCTAAAGAACATATGATAAGGATTAGGAGAGAGACCTTATAGAGTTAATTTTATCGCATGACTTAAGAGTAATGAAAGAAGTGGAGTTTCTTAATCATCTAGAAGCCTCTCATTAATGTGGCACGCTTCACACTCACGAACAAGACTCTACTAGACGTGGCTTATGAGACATCGTATGACCATTCTAAACCTTGTTCTCTGATTACCAAGTTTGTCACAACCCAGGGGTACCCCTAGATGTAACATGGCGTATAGAACCACGAAGGACTCCATACAAGCCACTTAGCTCTCATAACATAAGAAATATAATAATAAGAGTAAAACAATAGTCCAAGTTCAAAACATTTTATAAAAGCAAAGCGGAAGTTTAATACACTTGTACCATCACAACAATCTAATACAATAGAATAAAATTGGGCCTAGCCCATACATCATGTTCAAAAGAGAAATACAAGGAAAGGAACTAAATAATAAATTTTGTCCTCGAAGCATGAGGAATCACCAAAGCTCGGGAATATCTCAAGTCAACCTCTAGCCACGAAAGTGATGACCCTGACTGCCGGACCCTACATTTGTGGAAATGTAGGCAACAATATACGTTAGTACAAAACAATGTACCAAGTATGATAGTGTAACACCCCGGATTAGAGAAAGACCAAAAATGCAGATTCTTCAGATTTGCAGGTGCCACCGAAAGAGGCCAAATCACAACCCGTTTGGGCCAAGAACCATAGGTATGGTCCCTGGTTGGCCACCAAAAACCCCAGGAAAAATAAAGACCCACGAGAGGACCTACAGACCATAAGTGGGACCACGATCTGTTGTCTAGGGTCCTTGGATCGAGACCCTCAACACCAATTCCCAGAGGCCAAAAGATGCCCAACCAGGATGGACCATCGGTCAGTCCACAGTCCGTCGGTCAGGTCCGTTGATGGCTTCGTCAGCTATTAAGTCAGGGTCAATTTTGTCGGTTCCCCTATGCATTGGGCATTTAAACTACGTTGTTTAATACCTAAACTACGATGTTTTACTCAGTTAATGCCTAATAATCTAGTTAGAACCTACCTAAGATCATTATTCTTCAAAATCACAAAAACTTAGAGAGAAAAAAAGGTAAAAGAGGCTTCAGATTTCTCAAAAATGCGCAATAGGTTTTTTTCAAGTTTTAGCCCCAAAATCGAAAGATTTCTTCGTAGATTTCGTGACCAGGTATGTGGGATTTCACTAGTGGGTTCCTTTCATCCACTAGGTCCCTAGAATTCAGTTAATTCCTTAATTCTACATATCTTGTTTAGACCTAGGTTTTGTAAAATCTTGGATCATTATTATAATTTCAGTTGCTATAGTATCCATAATCTAAATATCATGGTTTCTTGGAAACGTTTCTTAATTCTCTGCATGAAATTCAGAACCCTAGTTTGTGTAGATTCTCTTAGTTCATGAATTGCAATTTCTAGGTCAGTTAAACAGATAACCATGCTCCAGTTTCGAATGTTACATTATCTGTCTATAAATGTTGCATTCTCAGATTTGCATGTTTGTATTTCAGTTACATTTTAGTCATATACATATTCAGTAGGGAGTAGACTTAGCACCAAGTTGGACTAGGGTTCAACGTACCCTCATAGTTTTAGAACTACGTGCCCCCGTAGGAGTATAAGTCCCTTATATTGGGCATCAGATTTAGTGATCACGCCATTCATGCCTTTATACCCCTGACAAGGTATATTGGGTCCTCTCGATGGGGTCTATACATCGGACTCCATGTTTAGCTCACGTGGTTTTATGTCGGTTAATAGTAGCTCCCACAGTCAGAATCTTAGTGCATTTGACAAAGTTTCACTATATACTTAAGTATTTAGTTCAACATGTTATTTTCATGATTAGCACTTCGTCATTGCATTCGGTTTAGCTTTTCATTTTTTCTTTTCAGTATTTACATTCTTTCTCATTTTACAATATTGCTCAGTTATGCCTTGTCTCAGCTTATATATGTTTTTCAGCTTAGTATCTATATCCTGCATGCTCAGTACATTCCAAATACTGACGCATACTCTGCACTACATCCTTTCATGATGTAGGTTCAGGTACTTAGCATCCAGATCATGCTTAGATCGACTGTCAGTTCACAGTCAGTAGCTTCAGTGGTGAGTCCTCATATTTCAAGGACAATAGACATGTTTTTCATTTTAGTCCTTTTATTCAGTTTTTAGTTTTGTTAGACTTTGCTGGGGGCATGTCCCAGCAACTCAACTCAGTTAGAGGATTTTTAGACATAGTAATAGAATCAACTTCAATTGTTAAGTTCATCTTTCAATTGTTCTTAAAATCTTAGTATGTTTTATACATTCTTACTAGTTGGGTATTCCCCACTTTCAGTTATCCATTGTTTTAGCTTACATATAGTATATGTCTTATTCAGTTATTCTTAGTATGCTTGATATTTTCCAGACACATAGTTAGCTTGGGGTCACTCGTGATCCTAGGTCCTGTGTATGTCAAGGGGTAGCCTCAAGGCGTGACAAACTTAGAATCAAAGCCTTAGGTTAAAGAGTCCTAGGATGTCTGAAAGCTGTACTAAGTAGAGTAACTTTCATGTGTGTGAAGTGCACCACATCTATGAGAGGGAGGCTACAAAGTGTTTTAAGAAAAACTTCACTTTCTTTGTTATTCTTATCTTGCGTGGGTATAATCCAAATTCTCCTTTCTAATCCGTCGTTATGCGTTTCAGATCATGCCTCCTCATTGAGCTAACGCACATAATGCTAATGCACACAATGCTAACAAAATTCCTACAGTCCCGAACCATGAGGTTACAAATGGAGAATTTCGAAATGTGATCCGGCTCTTGGTTCAGAGTCTGGCCAATCAGAATAATCAGTAGGTCCCTGTTCTTCTAACACAAATGGTGGATCAGCTTTAGCTAGGGTGTGAGACTTTATTTGGATGAATCCACCCGTGTTTCTAGGGTTGAAGGTTGGTGAGGACCCACAAAACTTCATTGATGAGGTTAAGAAAATCCTTGGAGTAATGCAAGTGACTGGAACAAAGAGTGTTGAGTTAGCATCCTATCGACTGAAGGATGTAGCTCATATCTGGTTCAGTTAGTTGAAAGATAATAGGGGTGCAGATGCAATTCCTTTGACATAGAATTGTTTTACTAGAGCTCTCCTAGACAGGTTCTAGCCAAGAGAATTGAGAGAAGCTAAGGGACAAGAGTTTATGAACTTGAAACAGGGTTCTATGTCGATCTAAGAGTACGGGCTGAAGTTCACCCAACTCTCCAGATATGCTCCACACATGGTTGTCGATCCAAGGGAACAATTGAGTAAGTTCTTGTTTGGAGTAACCGATCTGGTGAAGACTGAGTGCATGAATGCTATGCTTCTAGGGAATATGAATATTTCCAAACTAATGACTA
Source organism: Solanum tuberosum (assembly GCF_000226075.1). NCBI lineage: Eukaryota > Viridiplantae > Streptophyta > Magnoliopsida > Solanales > Solanaceae > Solanum > Solanum tuberosum. The sequence goes on from NW_006238955.1 coordinate 594,283, forward strand.
ATGCTCAACAGGTTAAGAGAGATCAGCTTAGGGTATTGACTAAGAACAACAAGAAGGCTAGAACATGGATTTATCAATACTCTCAGAAGAATTCGAGTGGTGGGAATCACTCACAGTTTCCGTAGAGGTCTACAGTCCTAGCATCTTCATCAGCTAGTTCTCCATCCCCCAAGTTTTGATAGGATTAGAAAGGTAGGGCATCAGGCTCTAGGTATCAGCCAAAGTGCTTCAGGTAAAAGGACCTTCCCAACTGGTCCAAAGTGTGGTAAGAACCTTTCGGGTGAGTGTCTTGCAAAGCAGGGAAGGGTGCTTTATGTGTGGTCAATCTGGCCATAGGTTGAAGGACTGCCCTTTTGCCAGGCAGGGTCAAAGATGTAACAACAATAGGGCTCATTCTACAGCTCCAGCAACACTAGCAGGTTGCCCAACTCAGCAAGGTACTTCATCAGATACAGGTGGCGGTCAACGCTAGAACAAGTTGTATGATCTCCGGGCTCGCCAGAACCAGAATGTGGTCACTGGTACATTATGAGTCTTTTATTCAGATGTTTACGCATTGTTTAATCCAGAGGCTACACTGTCTTTTATAACTCCTTATATAGATTAAACTTTGGTGTCAGTCCAAAAACTCTTTCAAAACCCTTCTCAGTCTCTATTCTCGTTGGTACCCAGTTATAGCTAGACAGGTATACATAAATTGCCCTGTCATAGTCTCTCAGAAACTCACATCATCAGATCTTGTAGAATTAGAAATGGTAGATTTCAATATCATTCTAGGCATGGATTTGTTACATTCCTGTTATGCCTCAGTCGATTGTAGAAATAAAATTGTTCGGTTTCAGTTTCCAAATGAGCAAGTCTTAGAATGGAAGGGTAGTAGCGGACTGCCTATAGGTTGATTCATCTCTTACCTTAAGGCCAGAAAAATGATTTCCAAAGGGTATATCTATCATCTTGTTTGGGTTAAGGATTAAAACTTTGAAACCCCAACTGTTGAGTCTTGCCCAATATTAAATGAGTTTCCAGAAGTGTTTCTAGAAAATCTTTCCGGAGTTCCTCACGAAAGGGAAATCGACTTCGGAATAGATCTCCTTCCAGATACCCAACCCATTTTGATTCCTCCTTATACAATGGCTCCAGCCGAGTTGAAGGAATTGAAAGAGCAGTTGAAAGACCTTCTAGATAAGGGCTTCATTAAACCTAGTATCTCTCCATGGAGTGCTCCAATATTGTTCGTGAAAAAGAAAGATAGTTTCCTCAGAATGTGCATTGACTATCGGTAGCCAAAAAAAGTCACAATCAAGAATAAGTATCCCATCCCCAAGATTGATGACTTATTAGACCAACTTCAAGGTGCTAGTTGCTTTTCTAAGATAGACCTCAGATCCGACTATCATCAGCTTAGAGTCAGAGATAGTCACATCCTAAAGACAGCCTTCAGGACTGGGTATGGTCACTATGAATTACAGTTATGTCTTTTGGACTAACAAATGCTCCTGCATCTTTCATAGATTTAATGAACAAGATGTTCAAATAGTATTTGGACATGTTCGTCATTGTCTTTATTGATGATATCCTCATTTATTCTCGGAGTGAGGATGAGCATGTGACTCATATGAGAGTGCAAACTCTCAAAGATCACCAATTATTCACTAAGTTCAGCAAATCTGAATTTTGGTTACAATCCATAGCTTTCCTTGATCATGTGATACCCAACATAGGGATTCGAGTGGATTCTCAGAAAATTGAAACAGTGCAGCACTGGCCCAGACCTTCCTCCCCAACAAATATCAGAAGTTTCTTAGATTTGGCCAGTTATTACGGGAGATTTGTGGATGAATTTTCATCCACAACTTCCCCATTGACCATGTTGAAATAGAAGAAGGTCAAATTTCAGTGCTCAGATGAGTGTGATAAAAGCTTCTCAGAACTAAAGAATAAGTTGACTACAACTCCGATCTTGACTCTACTAGATGGTTCAGACGGTTATGTGATTTATTGTGATGCATCCAGGGTTGGCCTTGTTTGTGTGTTGATACAGCGAGGTAAGGTCATAGCTTATGCTTCTAGGAAAGTTAAGGTTCATCAGAAAAACAACCCGACTAATGACCTTGAGCTTGCAACCATAGTATTTGCCCAATAGATTTGGATACACTACTTGTATGGTGTTCATGTTGATATGTTTACATAACATAAAAGCCTCTAGTATGTGTTCACTCATAAATAGTTGAATCTTCGTCAGAGGAGGTGTCTTGAATTCCTCAAAGACTATGACATGAATGTGCTTTACCATCCTGGTAAGGCCAAGAAGTGGCTGATGCTCTCAGCAGGCTATCTATGAGTACTGTAGCACATGCAGAGGAAGAAAGGAAAGAGCTAGCCAAAGAGGTTCCCCGGCTTACTTGCATAGGAGTTTGCCTTGCGGACACATCAGATTGTGGGGTGATGGTTCAGAATGGATCAGAATCTTCATTGGTAGCGAAGGTTAAGGAAAAACAAGATAGTGATCCTATATTACTTCGGTTGAAATCATCAACAGAAAGTTGAGGTTTTCTCCTAAGGGCGATATTGTGTACTTCGTTACCAGGGTCGCTTATGTATTCCTAATGTGGGTAAGTTAAGGCAGCAGATCCTTACAAAAACTCATAACTCCAGGTATTCCATTAATCCAGGTGCCACTAAGATGTACCGTGATCTATGGAAAGTCTTTTAGTGGAACAGGATGAAGAGGGACATAGAAGACTTTGTTGTTAAGTGTCCTAATTGTCCAAAGGTTAAGATAGAACATTATAAACAAGGAGGTATGACTATAGAGATTAACATTCCTACATGGAAGTGGGAAGCAATAAACATGTACTTTGTTATGGGTTTACCTTGTACTCACAGTATGACTCCATTTGGGTGATAATGGACAGAGTTACTAAATTCGCTCACTTCTTAGCTATCAAGACTACAGATTCAGCGGAGGACTACACCAAACTCTACATCATTGATATAGTCAGGTTGCATGGGGTTCCCTTGTCTATCATCTCAGATAGAGGTCCTCAATTTACCTATCATTTCTAGAAATCATTTCAGAAAGGTCTTGGTACTTAGATAAATCTCAGTACAACATTTCACCGATAGACGAATGGTCAGGCATAGCGTACTATTAAGACTTTAGAGGGACATTTTGAGAGCTTGTGTGATCGATTTCAAGGGTAGTTGGGATAATCACCTACCTCTCAAGGGTGTCACCTATGAAGGGGGTAATGAGATTTTGCAAGAAATGGAAGCTCAGTCCAAGATATGTAGGTCCTTACAGAATCTTGAAAAGGGTTGGTAATGTGGTATATAAGTTAGAGTTGCCAGTAGAACTAGCAGCGGTTCATCTAGTCTTTCACATTTCCTTATTGAAGAATTGTGTGGGTGATCCAACATCAATAGTACCATTAGAGAGTGTGGTTGTGAATGATAGTCTCACTTATGAAGAGGTGCTAGTAGAGATTCCTGACAGTCAGGTTCGTAGGTTGAGAAATAGGGAAGTTGCTTCAGTGAAGGTTTTGTGGAGGAGTTATTCCGTAGAGGGAGCTATTTGGGAAGCAGAAGCAACCATGAAGGCCAAGTATCTTCACCTCTTTCCTTCCGATTCCATTTCATCTTGATGTATGTCGTGACCCATGGGTACCCCCTAGATGTGAAATGGCGTACTTAACCCCGAAAGGTCTCATAACAGCCCGTTAGCATATCATAACACAGGATAAAAGAAATGATGCAGAAATTTTAAAACTTTATCCATAAAATTGAAGTCTTTTATAAAAGCAAGCTGAAGACTGGACCTGTCTCAATTAGCCATCCAATACAATCTTGAATAATGGAATAGGGACCCAACCCTTACAACATTATTTGAAAGTGAAAAACTAGAATAAAACTACTAAATGAAGATATCCATCCTCGAATCATGAGGACTAACGAACTGGCAAGGAGAATGATCAATTCCAAGCAGCCACAATGGGAACCAAATTAGGTGCCAATCCCTAAGCCTGGAGAAATATGTAGAAAAATATGGGTTAGTACAAAAATGCTCTAAGTATGATAGACATGCATAAAATCTTGAAAACATGCTAAAAATGACATTTTAGTTGAAAATCATACACTTTACCAAGTTTGAGAATCATCATGAAAAGCATAAGTCAAAAGCATATTCAACATATAAACCACCATAACATAATAGAACCATCTTATAAGTAACCCTAAGTTATACTTGTGCAATGAATAGATCAGATCCCATAATCCCATCTATACAAAGTACCACTTTTAGGCCACCATAATCATACTTACCATTCTTTGATCTCATCCTTTGTTAATACACATAGACAAGTAAACATTCACATTTAATAGGTCATATAAAGGAAATCAACACATAGCAACAATCCACATCAAGCATACTTCATTTCATAACTATCATAACATAAAAGTAACACACCATAACTACTCTCCAAGCCTACTTGTGCAATGCATGGATGAAGTCCCATACACCCACCCACACTAAGTAGTGCTTCTTGAGGATCCATAGTTCATAACCATTCATTATGGGGGTAAGCCTTAACCGACATAGACCATGTGAGCAAATCATGGAATTCGGTGTTACCCACTCCGAAAAGGGTGTCCTACTTGTCTAAGGTAGAACCATTAACTTAGCTTAAGTGGATCCACTAGATAAAAACCTATGAGGGCACATAGTTTATGGGATAAAGAGATTGCTACTAGATACCCCGCCTCAAATCACATGAGGGCATCCATCTCAAGAGATAGCTTCTAGAAACCCCGCCTCAACTCACATATGAGCTTCTATCTCATTCAATATCCACTAGGTGCTTAGCATTATTCACCACGGGGTACTTATCATTTCATTACTTGAGATCATTATTATGGAAGAATGTATCAACACTAAATCCAACATCATTCATAAGATAGCTCCTACATTCAATAGGTGAGAATAGCCTTTCAACCTAAGAATCCCTATATTGTGAGAAAACCTTTCACAATATGTCATCTTCATTCATAAGTGTATAATTGAGAATAGCCTTTCAATCAACACATCATCATTATCATAATCATATAAACTTCATTCATAAATATGTGTGTGAGAATAGCCTTTCCACAATACCACAAGTACATCATAGTCGTAATCACTTTACTCTCAAAGTGTTCTTAAAGCATATACATTAACTTCATAATCATGCATAGTTCTCATAATTTTCCCTTCAAGGACCATAGATCATGATTCATCAACACATCTAGAATTACTACATTAGACATGGATAATAACATGAGTCAATTATCACAATTACTACAAGCATAATCTCACAACATTCTTTTATAATCACAAACCCACATTACAAGATCATTATTGTGTTGTATGGGGGTTTCAAGGGTTCTTGGGGTATTTCATCATAAATCAACGATAAATCATCGATTCAATCATAATCCATGATAAATCAACCATTAAAAATGTTTTTGGAAAGAACCCATAAGATTGAAGTCAAACCCTAACTTTGGGGAAATCACTAGTTTTGAAATTGAGTTTGGAGGGACTCCATGGATGAAGATTATGCATGGATGAAGGACTACCATACCTTAATTATTATTATTCAAGGAAATTGAGTGAAAATAAAAAATTTCTTCAAGCCCTAGCTCCATATTTACTCTTTTTCTTCCTTGAGTTCTAGAGAGAGATATTGTGTAGAAGATGAACTTTGTGCTTTTGATTTGGTTTTTGTGAAATAATGAAGGGAATGGGTGTATTTTGACTTAAAAATACTTATATAGTTGTGTAAAACCAAGGAAAAACAACTTCACTTTGATAGGTCTTAAAAAGGAACTTCCCAAAATACCCCCTCATTTAAGTAACCTGCATAGGGACCACGAGGGGCTCCACAAGCCGGGGTCCCATCCGTGGTCTTGAGGCAATGGCTTTGAACCTTGTGCCTTTAGCCCACAAGCCCAAGGAAATCCCATGAGGGGCACCACGAGCCGTGGAGTTAGGCACGTGTCGTGGTCCATCTCGTGGACCTTGAGGCAGTGGCTAGGCCACTTGCTTGCCACTCTCACACCTCTAACTCTCCTCCACGACCTTCCCACGAGCCGTGGCCTTAACCACGAGCCGTGTTGTGGCTCGTGAAGGAAGGTCTGTTTTGGGAAGTTTTTGAGGAGCTCACTGCCTAGGCTACCATGGACCACACCATGAGCCGTGGTCCCCACCATGATCCGTGGTGGTGGTCTGGTCACTAGGGCAGTGTCTAGGGGAGAGTGGACTACCTTGGTTCTCTCCCTTGGTCGTTGCTCACCTCCTTGACTCTTATCCTCTCGTTTAGCTCTAGTTTAACTTAAGAACTTTCCGGATTGTTACAATATCTCCCCCTTGGGGACATTCGTCCTGAAATGACGTTATAGACACCCTACCGAAGTAAAGACTCAAGACTAGCCGCCCATCATGCATGAAACATCAAAATAATGTACAATTGAAAGGAGGAAACATCAACTCCATCTCAAACATGATCAATGCAACACAAGGAAGTAGGAACTACATCTAACAATCCATTATGCATGAAAACTTCTATATTTCACATAATAATAGGAGGAACTACCCTCTCCAACTAAAAGCATGCTCGGCACAATAACATGGAGACAATTATGCAATTACTCTCAAAAGCATACTAAAGCATGTTTGGCAATTCATCTCATAAAGCATATAGGCAACTCATACTAAATGCACCACAACAAGAGGAAAGTAAATCATAAAAACTCATTTCCTTACTGAACATGAATTTCTCAAGAACATCCATATCATAAGGAAATTGTGGAAACACATAAAACCTTCATGACTCCGAAACATAACAAAAGATAAGAGGAACTCTTCGTCTCAAGCTAGAGTAGGAGTAGAAGAAATAGATGAGGATATCGGGACTCTCACAATCTTGCTATATAAGCATACCATCTCCCCTTTGGGAGGAAGCTCCTTACTAAAACCTCAAGTACCACTTCTTTCCAGCAACCCCAAAGCATAGCCAAAAGAAAACCTCATAATAACCTTAATGAGTTCTAAAATCAATAAAGGTCTAACAACAGCGCATCCCAACCCTACCAAGGGTATCATCAAAGTTTAACAAGTAGCATCGGGATCTAATAACACATTTACACCTATAGGGAAGTATTAACATATCGGTGCTTTCATCCAGAGAGCCTTCTTGGTCCTTTCTAGACCGGAGTGCATAGTAGCGACTGTGCTTTGGAACATTGGGATCCGGATTACTAAGAGAGGCTTGCTTGGCCTCTCTCCCTTTTTCCATGAGCATCGGGCAATCCCTCATCTTGTGGCCTTTTTTTCCACACCCAAAGCAACCATCCGTGCCAGCTAGGCACTTACCCACATGTTTCTTTCCATATTTGGCACATGTAGATCTCTCAAAAGAAGAACTGCTTCCTTTTACTCCTTGACATTTAGGGTTAGACACCCTATCCTTGTTGTCCCTTGGGGAAGCATTGAAGGAATCTTGGTTGAAGGACCTCTTTTTAAACCTTGGTTGACCTTGTTTAGCAGATATAGATCTTTTTACCTCCCTATTCTTTCTCTTGAGCTTTGACTCCTCAATTTGTTGGGCATATACCATAAGATGTGAGATACTCGTGTCATCAACAAAAATTATCGTACAACACTCTTCTTCAACCAAGTCGGATACTCCCATCATAAATTTGTTCATTTTAGCCCTTGAATTCGCTACTAGAGTAGGAGCATACTTGGATAGTTGGGTAAATTTCAAGACATACTCCTTAACACTCATACTACCTTTCTTAAGGTTAATAAACTCATGCATCTTAGCCTCCCTTAACTGTAGGGGAAAGAACCTATCAAGAAACGTCTATTTGAACACCTCCCACTCTATGGAATCTGCTACTATTGGCCTCTTATCCTTTCATTGCTTATACCATATTTGAGCAACACTCTTCAATTGGTAAGCGGCTAACTCCGCTTTCTCTCCCAAAGTCACCCACACGATATCTAGTATTTTGTAAACGTCATCTACAAATTCTTGAGGATCCTCTTCTACTTGGGAGTCATGAAACTCGGGAGGGTTCATTCTAGCAAAATCCCTAACCATTGAAGCTGCCAAATTTACATTCACCGGAGTTACGACTTCTCTATTGGCTTGAGCTGTAACGACTTGTGCCAACATTTAGAAAGCCGACCTAAACTCCGCATAGATGACATTCTCAACCACGGGATCACCCAGAGCTTAATTACCTTGATTAGCTTGAGGAGGAACTCCTTCATTCACATAGTCACCCTCCATTTTTCTTGCGTTAGCTCTTCGTGTATTCATATCCTAAAGACACAAGAGAAGGATAAGGAGAGGGACTTTATAGAGTTAAACTCTATGGCAGGACTTAAGATTAATGAAAGAAGTGTAGTTTCCTAAACATCTTATACCCTCTAATTCATAAATGTGGCGCACTTCACACTATGAACAAGAGTCTACTACACGTAGTTTATGAGACATCATCCTAGAATCATTTTAAACCTTGTGCTCTAATTACCAAGTTTGTCACGACCCAGGGGTACCCCCTAGATGTGACAAGGTGTACTCAACCTCGAAAGGTCTCATACAAGCCCCTTAGCCTATCATAACATACGATAAAAGATATAATGTGGAAATTTTAAAACTTTATCCATACAATCGAAGTCTTTTATAAAAGCAAGCGAAATTCTAGACTTGTCTCAATTCGCCATCTAATACAATCGTGAATCAAATAGGGACATAGCCCTAACAACATAGTTTGAAAATGAAACGCTAGAATGAAACTACTAAATTAAGATATCTGTCCTCGAATCATGAGGACTCACTAACTAGCAAGGAGAATGATCAATTCTAAGCTCTACCCACACTGGGAACCAAATTGAGTGCCAATCCCAACGCTTTGGGAAAAATGTGGAAAAATATGGGTTAGTACAAAAATGCACTAAGTATGATAGCCATGCATAAAATCATGAAAATATGCTAAAAATGACATTTTAGTTGAAAAGCATGCACTTTACCAAGTTTGAGAATCATCATGAACTTTAGTGTAAAAGCATAAGTCATAAGCATATTCAACATATAGACCATCATAGCATAATAGAACAATCTCATCAGTAACCCTAAGTTATTCTTGTGCAATGCATAGATCAGATCCCATAATCCCATCCATACTAAGTACCACTTTTAGGCCACCATAACCATATTTACAATTCTTTGATCTCATCCTTTGTTAATACTCATAGACAAGAAAACATTCACCTTTAATAGGTCATATCAAGGAAAGCAACTCATAGCATCAATCCACATCAAGCATACTTCATTTCATAACCATCATAACATAAAATGAACACACCACAACTACACTCAAAGCCTACTTGTGCAATGCATGGATGAAGTCCCATATCCCCACCCATACTAAATAGTGGTTCTTGAGGAGCCATAGTTCATAACCATTCATTGTGGGGGTAATCCTTAACCGTCATAGAAAATGTGAGCGAATCATGGAATCCGGTGTTACCCACACCAAAAGGGTATCCTACTTGCCTAAGGTAGAACCATTAACTTAGCTTATGTGGATTCACTAGATAAAGACCTATGAGGGCACATAGTTTATGGGATAAATAAATTGTTGATAGATACCCCACCTCAACTCACGTGAGGGCATCAATCACAAGAGATTGCTTCTAGAAATGCTTCCTCAACTCACGTATGAGCTTCCATCTCATTCAATATCTACTCGGTGCTAAGCATTATTCCCCACAAAGTACTTATCATTTCATTACTTGACTTCATTATTATGAAATAATGTATAAACACTCAATCCAACATAATTCATAAGATAGCTCCTAGATTCAATAGGTGAGAATAGCAATTCAACCTAAGAATCCCCATATTGTGACAAAACCTTTCACAACAAATCATCTTCATTCATAAGTGTATAATTGAGAATAGACTTTCAATCAACACATCATAATTAGCATAATCATAGAAACTTCATTGATACTTCATTCATAAATGTGTGTGTGAGAATAGCCTTTCAACAACATCACAAGTACATCATAGTCGTAATCACTTTACTCTCAAAGTGTTCTTAAAGCATAGACATAAACTTCATAATCATGCATAGTTCTCATAATTTTCCCTTTAAGGACCATAGATCATGATTCATAAACATATCTATAATTACTACATTAGACATGGATAATAACATGATTCAATTATCACAATTACTACAAGTATAATCTCACAACATTCTTCTATAATCAACAAACCCACATCAGAAGATCATAATTGAGTAGTATGGGGGTTTCATGGTTTATTGGGGAATTTCATCATAAATGAACAATAAATCATCAACTCAATCATAATCGATCATAAATCAACCATTAAAAACATTTTGGAAAGAATCCATAATATTGAAGTCAAACCCTAACTTTGGGGAAATCACTAGTTTTGAAATTGAGTTTGGAGGGACACCATATATAAAGATTAACCATGAATGAAGGACTACCATACATTAGTTATGATTCTTCAAGGAAATTGAGTGAAAAAACATTCTTTCAACCCCTAGCTCCAATTTTACTCTTCTTCTTCCTTGGGTTCTAGAGAGAGAAATCGTGTAGAAGATGAACTTTGTGATTTTGATTTGGATGTTGGGAAATAATAAAGGGAATGTGTGTATTTTTACTTAAAAAGACTTATATAGTTGTGTATAACCAAGGCAAAATGACTTCACTTTGATAGGGCTTAAAAAGGAACTTTCCAAAATAACCCCTCAATTAAGTCACCTGCCCAGGGACCACGAGGGCCCCACAACCCGTGGTCATGACCACGAGCTGTGGTCCCATCCGTAGTGTTGAGGCAGTGGCTTGGCACCTTTTGCCTTTTGCCCACAAGCCCAAGGCAATCCCATGAGGGGCTCCACGAGTCGTGGAGGTAGATACTAGTCGTGGTCCCTCTCGTGGACCTAAAGGTTGTGGCTAGGCTAGTTTCTTGCCACCCTCACACCCCTAAATCTTCTCCACGAGCCTTCCCACGAGCCATGGTCTTCACCACGAGCCGTGAAGTGGCTTGTGAAGGAGGACCTGTTTTGGGAACTTTTTAGGGAGCTCGCTGCCTAGGATACCAAGGACGACACCACGAGCCGTGGTCCCTACCATGAGTTTTGGTGGTGGTCGTGGTCACTAGGCTAGTGTCTAGGGGAGAGTGGGCTGCCTTGGACCTCTCCCTTGGCCCTTTCCCGCCTCCTTGACTCTTACCCTCTCGTTTAGCTCTAGTTTAGCCTAAGAACATTCTGGGTTGTTACAAGGTAATAGTTCCCCTCTAGTCTCTTAGTTTACTATTGCGCAAATTTAGTCTCAACACCTTGTTCCTTTAGTTGTTCTTGTAAATCAGCATACTTACATGTTCTTGGAACTCAATTCAGTTCGATATCAGTTTCTACTACTTAGTGGTAGGGATTGCATCTCCTTCTCTCCATACTCAGCTACTTTATACTTCATTCGAGGATGAATGTTCCCAAGGGGGAGATAATGTTACACCCAGATTTGAGAAAGACTAAAAATGTAGATTTTTAAGAACTGCATGTGCCATTGACAGAGACAGACTACGGCCTGTGGTTTGGGCTACGGAAAAATCATGACCCACAACACGACCTGTAAACCGTAGGTAGGACCCCGGTCCATGGTCCAGGGTCAGTGGTTCGTGACCCTCAGCACCAAGTCCCTGAAGCCAAACGATGCCCAACTAGGATGGACCGTCGGTCAGTCCACGGTCCGTCGTTGGCTTTATCAGTTGTTAAGTCAGAGTAGTTTATGTCTTTTCCCCTATGCATTGGGAATTTAAACTACTCGTTTAATACCTAAAATACATTTTTTTTTACTTATTTTAAGCCTAATAATCTAGTCAAAACCTACCTAAAACCTTATTTCTCCAAAATCACCAAAACTTACAGCGAAAAAGAGAAGAAAGAGGTGCCAGTTTTCTCAAGAACATGCGATTGGTTTTCATCAAGTTTCAGCCCTAAAATCGAAGGATTTCTTTGAAGATTTTGTCACCAGGTATGTGGGATTTCACTAGTGGGTTCCTTTCATCCACTAGGTCCCTAGAATTTCGTCAATTCCTTGGTTCTACATATCTTGTTTACAACTAGGGTTTGTAAAATCTTGGAGAGTTCTTATGATTTCAATCGCTATAGTGGCTATAATCTAAATGTCATGGTTTCATGGAAACGTTGCTTAATTCTCTACATGAAATTCATAACTCTAGTTGGTGTAGATTCTCTTAGTTTATGAATTGCACTTGCTAGGTCAGTTGAACAGATAATCATGCTCCAGTTTGGAATATTACATTATTATTATATAAATACTGCATTCTCAGATTTGAATGTCAGTATTTTGAGTTATTCAGTATGTTAGTATTTTAGTTAAATTCAGTCATATAAATATTCAGTTGGTAGTATACTTAGCACCGAGTTGGACTAGGGTTCAGCGTAGCCTCATAGTCTCAGAACTAATAGTAGCTCCCACAATCAGACTCTTAGTGCATTTGACTTCAGTATATACTTCAGTACTCAGTTCAACATATTATTTTCATGATTAACACATGGTCATTGCATTTAGTTTAGCTTTTCAACTATCTTTTCAGTATTTACATTCTTTCTCAGTTTACAATATTGGTCAGTTATGCCTTGTCTTACCTTATATATATTTATTCAACTTAGTATCCTCCATGCTCAGTACATTTCAACTACTGACGCATACTCTGTGCTACATCCTCTCATGATGTAGGTTTAGGTACTCAGCATCCAAATCACGCTTAGATCGATTCTCGATCCACAGTCAGCAGCTTCAATGGTGAGTCCTCATATTCCGAGGACAATAGACATGTTTTTCATTTGTCTTTTCATTCAGTTTTCAGTTTTGTTAGAGTTAGATGAGGGGATGTCCTAACAACTCAACTCAGGTAGAAGCTTTTTTGACATAGTAATAGAATCAACTTGAATTGTTAAGTTCATCTTTCAGATGTTATTAAACCGTTAGTATGTTTAATACATTCAGACTTGTTGGGTATTCCCCACTTTTATTTATCCAATGTTTTTGCTTCCGCATAGTATAAGTCTTATTCAGTTATTCTCAGTATGCTTGATATATGCCATACACATGGTTAGCTTGGGGTCACTCATCATCCTAGGTCTTGTGTTATTTCAAGTGGTTAGCCTCGGGGCGTGATAGATAGCCATGCATAAAACATTTGAATCATGCTAAAAAGGGACATTTCATTTTATGACATGCAATTAACCAAGCTAAAACATGATATAAAAGAATTAGAAACATAAGTCATAAAATCATGGTCAATGCAAGATAACTTCATCTTTAAAACCTTTGAACTCATATGCGATACTTCTTGAAGTAACCCTAGTTCATTATTACTTGTGGGAAATTAGCTTGAACCGACAAAGAGACCATGTGGGCTATAACATGATCCCCCGGTGTCTCCCACACCGAAAAGGATTGCCCTACTTGCCAAGGTAAGGACCATGAAATTCTAGCTTAAGTGGATCCACTAGATAATCAACCTATGGGGCCACATAGTTAAGGGATAAGGATATTTCTACTAGAAACCCGGCCTCTACTAACGAGGGAGCTTCCATCTAATGAGATTGCTTCTAGAAACCCATCCTCTACTACGGGAGAGCTTCCATCCCATCATAAATATACACTCGGTGCTAAGCATAAATCCCATGGAATAGTGATTTCTTACTTAACTTCATTAATCAGGGAAAGTTTCCCTTAGGCAACTAAACCAAGCTAGTTCGTTTGGATAACTCTTACTCTTTGATTCAATTAGGTGAGAAAGCCTTTCATCCAAAGAATCCTTTCTATGGGAGAAAACCTTTCACATCATGCTAGTGTGTGCTTATGAGAATATCCTTTCACAATACAATATCCTCATTGGTACTTTACTCTCAAAAAACCCTTAAAACATTTGCATAGATTTCATAAGAATATGCATAAGTCCATAATTTACCTCTTGAGGCTCAAAACCCACTTTCAATCATTAATGATTAGAAAACATCGGTTAGATATGGATTTCATTATAAATCATGTAAAGCTTGCAATACGTGCTTCAATTTTATAAAACTCTTTCTTGAAGATCAAATCCTACATCATAAGATTCATAACTTGAAAACATGGGGATTACATGGGTTCATGGGGAAATCATCATAAAACCATCATATTTCATCAATTCATGCATAACAAATTATAATTCAATCATTTAAATCAATAATGAAAAAAATCCATGATAGTTGAAGAAAACCCTAACTCAATTGGGGAATTCTACCTTTTGAAATAGAGGAATTTGGGAACTCCATGGATGAAAAGAATCCATGGATGAAAACTATCATACCTTGAATCCAAAAGCTAGACTTCAAGGGAGGAATGGAGACCTTGACTTGAAACCCTAGGTTGAATCCTTCTTCTTCTTCAAGTTTCAAGAGAGAAATATTTTAGAGAGTTCTTCTTTTGTGAATTTACAAGAATGAAGTGAATGGGTTAATTTGGGGTTGAAAAAGCTTATATAGGGGTCTTAGTGAAGGGTAAAATGACGTAGTATATGAACTAATTAAATGGGAAAAGACCCAATTGCCCCTAACAATAACTGTCAGGTGACCACCGACCGACCCCAGTTGACGGACCGTGCTCTAACCCACAGCCCGTCCTAGTGGACCGAGGTTGGTCATCAGAAACCCCAACTTTTGGCCAGTGAACCGCAAACCGTGGTCTGGCCTACGGTCTGTAAGTCCAGCCGTGGTCCTAGACCTCAACACCACACTAAAGCAGGGCCATCTACGGACCATATTTACGGTCTGTGGTCCCATCCACGAGCCGTGGGTGGCCCTCGTGGCTGGCACCTACAATTTCCCAAAATTTGATCATTTTCCCTTTTTCAGATACGGGGTGTTACAAAAAGAAACACAGAGCGACAATGATATGAAGAAGAAATTTTAATCAAGAAAGAGGAAACTTAAGGGAAGGTTAGTAGAACAGAGGGAATCCAAGAGATGGATTTTAATGGTGGACTTTCAACAAATGCCTAAACCTTCTTGTAAATGCATACCTATAGATATTCAGGTCAGGTTAATTCTGAAGATTTGTAGCAAGTATATTACTGTAACACTAATACTTTTATAAGTTGATTGCTTCTATCACTTTTTTTTAAAACAAACCCGAATTCTCAACACAAACGCTCAAAAATTATATAATCATTGATAGAAAAATTATAATAACAACAGTTGAATTACAAAGAAAAGTATTGAAATAACAAGTAACTAAAGATAGAGATAAGAATAGGGATGAAAAGTTAACACTCTAGAAAGAAGATGAGAGTCAAAGACATTTTCTTCACTATACGCCTATCTCTTTTGTATAACCCCCTATTCCTATTTAATTGATTGATAATTAGGTTTGGATCCCAAATAAAACTCTCTAATATTTTACTCAGCCAATAATCCCATCTAAATCAACCCCATTCAACACTTCTAACACATAAGCCCATACAAAGTTGACTTGATTCACAACATTTTCTTTTGGCATAATATCAATATCATTTAGCAAAGCCAAATAATTGCACTCTTTCTATCTGTAGAAAATTGATGACATTCTTCACAAGTGTCTATGCTCATTTGTTTTTTGTAATGAAAATAAGAACAACCCTATCTTCCTGGTAATTCTTTTGAAGAGGCAAAAATCAAAACATGTCAAGCTAGGAACATTCTATATTGTGGTCCCTCGTTTAAGCACCTTGTTAGTCACTGAAGCTAGACTTCATTGTGCTTTAAGAGGACCTTGGACAAACTACACTAGTAATTTCAAAACAATTACTCAGAAACATAATTATATTCAACAGTTTGGCCTCAAGTGTTTTCTATGTTTTTGAACTTTAAGTGTGTACAGGTAAACATTCAACAAAAGGATTTTTTATTTTTTTCACATGGTCTATAGTACCTGCATTGGAGCCGATTAAATCCTTATTAGCACTACGATGTCCCACATTTGGTGGTAAAAGGCTTCTTAACAAAGGCGACTTCATACTTAGGGGACTCAAACTCGAGACCTCTGATTAAGAAGAAAGGATTACTTACCACGACCATTGTTTGTATCAAAAGGACATCGTTCCGAGTCAGTAAGAAAGATATAAAGCTTAAGAGGAAAAATAATTTGATGGAGCAGCTCTTTACCAACAAACCGCCACAGGGCAAAATGAGAAGAAGCTAAGTGGACATATGTCTATAAAAAATTAAATAAATATCACTTTATTTGGAATTATTAAAATTGGATTCGTGTTTGACAATACTTTTTGAAAATATATTTAGAATTTGAAATGTTGGTTCAGAAATATATGATTTATACCCCTCATTTTTTAAGTACTGGCCCAAAATATTTATTTATGAAAGAAAGAAATCCCATAGTAAAAGTGTTCTGAACAAAAAATATTCCAATCATGTTGGTTTTTCTATTCTCCTTCCCCACTTTGTCTTACGATTTTAGTTTTGTGTATGTTTAATAATTAAACTAAACTGAATCAAAATCAATAACAACCAAATTGATAAGTATACATTATCTCTTATTTTGTTTGTTTTAAATAATTTAAAAAGTGACTAATTTGATTTTAGTTTTGGGTCAATAACCAACCCAAGTGTTTATTTTCTTGCCAATAATGTTCTAGTTGTTTTCCATCATTAAAAATTATTACACAGAAGAATTGCAGGGCATCCCAAAGGAAGATATTGATGATCCAAAGCAAGAGGAAAAAAAGGTAGAGTTCAACAGAGCTCCCAACGGAGATATGAAGGAATTGGGGGATCTCAATTTGAAAACCCTAGGAATTAGGGTCTGGATATAAGGGCACACTAGTATACTCTTTTGACTGGGCTGTGGCTTTCTCCTGAATTTTGTTTTTCGTTTTGGGCCATTTGTTCTATTTTATACAAACATATTTTTTTGAATAAAAGGAGCTCCTAGCTCCACTATTGAACAAAAAAAAACTAAAATTGGTAGTGATATCTTCAAATTACTAGTATACCTAAAACGACTAGTAAGTAAAGTAATTTGTGTCTATTCAGGATTAGAATATGGTGAGACTCGAGATATAAATACCATTTTGATTGTAAATATTAGTGTAAGGAAAATATGAGTAAATCAAGAGTTCAATTAAGATGATAAAAGACAATAAAGAAATTCAGAGATGTATGTAACAGAACATTAAAGCAAGAATACGACTTCATTTAGTAAATTGCAACTATTTTATTTTAATTATTGACATAATTTCCATACAGGAAACATAGAATAGAATTCAAAATAGTAATAATTTGAATTCCACAACTGTCCACAATTTACTAGACAACAAGAAAGATTTTGGTGTAAAATTTACAACATATTGAATCATGAGATAATCAAAATCTCTTTCTATTCAAGCAGTGTCTTCTAGGAGCACGATATGCTTTAGTGGGTTTAGGCATATCATGAAAGTCTACCATTGCAGTCTTTCTCTTGGCTTTCCTTTGTTCTGCCAATCTTTCCTCAAATTTTCTCTTAATTAAAACTTCATCTCCATATTTTTGATGTTTTGTGTTTATTTTTTAATTAGTCTCACAACTATAGAGTTTTTTTTATTGTTATCTCAATTGGTCTACTAATTATACTACATTTGCATTGTTTTTGTAGTGAGCAATCTGAAAGAAATTGCTTTTGATGAGGAGCAACTTGTACAGTTTTCTTTATACGTAATTTAATGTTTATTGTTTGTTTCTTATTTGTAGGTGAAGTAATCTGATGTGTTCCTCTATCACTCTGTCTTTCTTTCTCAGACTTGTTTTACTTGATCACTTCATTTTCATCACTAGCATTGTCATCTGCATCAGCATCATGAATCAAGTCATCATGGTCTTTGCAGTGCATTATCTTCTTGAATATGTTATTTCTGTGCTTTCTCAAAGTGCATAGAATATATCACAATTTTTTTTCTCTGAATTACGAGGTTCTTATTAATAGTGGTAGGCTGAAAGAGTTGGTATAAGGACAAATATTTTTGGCCAACTGTATTGACTTAAAATGTGACATGATAATATTGGCTCCTTCAATAGAATTCGAGTGTCACGCCATTTCACACGTGACATCAAACAAGTGACCTCATCAATTATAGCTCAATTAAATAGACAATCCAACAAAAAATTGACCATTAATAAAAGGGAAAACTACATAAAAATATTCTTGTTATATCTACTAACAAGAATATTTTTCTGTAGTTTTCCATTTTATCAATGGTAAAATTTTGTTGGATTGTATATTTAATTGAGCTACAATTGACGTGGTCACTATTTTGATATCACGTGTGAAATGGCGTGACACGTGAATTCTATTGAAGGAGCCAATATTATCATGTCACATGTTAACTCAATACATTTGGCCAAAAAAAAAATTCCTTATACCAACTCTTTCAGCCTACAATTATAAATAAGACCCTCATATTTCAGAAAAATAAAAAAATGTGATACATCTTGTGCACTTTGAGAAAGCACAGAAATAAGATATTCAAGAAAGATAATGCACTCCAAAGACCACGATGACTTCATTCTTGATGATGATGCAGATGACAATGCTGGTAATGAAAATGAAGTGATCAAGAAAAACAAGTCTGAGAAGGAAAGACAGAGTGATAGAGGAACACATCAGATTACTTCGCCTATAAATAACGAACGAATTATCAAGAAAATTGTACAAGTTCCTCCTCATCAAAAGCAACTTCTTTCATATTGCTACACATAAACAAAGCAATTATAGTATAATTAGGAGACCAATTGATAGAATAACACAAAACTCTGTAGTTGTGTGACCAATGCAAAAAGAAACACAAGACATCAAAAACATGGAGATGATGTTTGAATCAAGCAAGAGAAAATTTGAGGAAAGGTTGGCAGAACAAAGGAAAACCAAGATAAATATTGTTATAATGTACTTCATGATATGCCTACACCTTCTAAAGACTCTCTCGTGCTCCAGAAGACATTGTTGGAATAGAAAGAAATTTTGATTATCTCATGATTCAGTCTGTTGTAAATTTTACACCAAAATATTTCTTTTTGTCTAATAAATTATGAACAGTAGTAGCATTGAAATGATTACTATTTTTAATTTGATTTTAAGTTTCATGTATGGAAATTATCTCAGTCATTAAAATAATATAGTTACAATTTTCTAAATGTAGTTGTATTCTTGCTTTACAGTTCTGTTATATACAATTCAGAATTTCATTATTGTCTTTTATCATCTTAATCCACCTCTTGCATTACTAATATTTTCCTTACACTAATATTTACAATTAAAATGGTATTTATATCTCGGGTCTCACCATATGCTAATCCCGAATAGGCACAAATTACATTACTTACTAGTCGTTTTAGGTATACTAGTTATTTAGAAAATATCACTAGCAATTTCAATTCCTTTTTTTGGTTTTTTTGTTCAATAGTGAACCTAGCAACTTCTTTTATTCAAATATTATGTCTGTAACAAAAATACCAAACTGCCTAAAGGAAAAAGCAAAACTCAGGAGAAAACCACGACCCAATCCAAAGAGTAAACCAGTCTGCCCTTATATCAAAACCATAATTCTTAGGGTTTTCAAATTGGGCTTCCCCATTTCCTCAATATCTCCGTTGGTAGCTCTCTTCATTTCTACCTTCATTTTTCTCTTGCTTTGGATCATCAATATCTTCCTTTGGGATGTCATGGAATTCATATTTGTGAGATATTTTAATGATGACAAACAACTAGAACATAATTGGCTAGAAAATAAATATTTGGTCCGTTATTGACCCCAAACTAAAATCAAATTAGTCAATTTTTAAATTATATAAAACAAACCAAATAAAATATAATGTATACTTTTTTTAGTTGGTTGTTATCGATTTTGATTTAGTTTAGTTCAATTATTAAACAAATACAAAATAAAATCAAAAGACAAGGTGGGGAAGGAGAACATAAAAACATACCTGATCAATTTTTTATTTATTTTTAGAATACTTTTATTTTGGGCTTTTTTGCTTCGATAAATAAATATTTTGCGCCAGTTCTTAAACAATGTGGGGGTATATGTCACGACCCAAAAATAGACGTGATGACACTCGTCTTAACCCACCAAGACAAGTTAGCCTAAAACTCAACAATTACAATACCATGCGGAAATTTTTATCATAAACTCAAAAATACCCCCAAAATCTGGTTGTCACGTGTACAAGCCTCTAATGTATTACAATTGAATCAAAAGAAAAATACAAGTCTCGTATGACATTGTTTCTAGAGTAGAACAAGATCATAAACAGGAGTAAGAAGGTCTGCTGAGTTGACAAACAGCTACCTCACAAATCTCCAAGAAGCCTCGGAAAGAAGAGAATATATCACAAAGGTCTGGGCTAGAAACATACAAAAAAATGTAGTAGCAAGGGGTGAGTACCAAACCACGCGGTACTCAGCAAGTAAACCTCTAAACACAAGCTAATGGGATAGAATATGGGTACTCGTTACACCCCAACCGAACCTCCACAACTACAACCTGCATAAACTCAGTAAAACCTAACAGTTCACAACTCACATAGCACATATCTCAACATCAACATTCTAACAATCACATATTATCAACAACAAGTTCAATATTCGTCAAATACAATCTCCACGACTACAACCTGCTTAAAACCAGCCCAATCTAACAGTTCATAATTCATATAGCACACAGTTCAACAACAACACTCTAACAATTACATATCCTCAAAAACAAACTCAATATTCACCAATCAAAGTTCCACAGAAAGGCACTCACAAGATCAGCAAAACACAATATCAAGTTCATAAATGATAAAAATGTGCAATGCAATGAAATGCAATGTCAAGTATAGTGATGCATGTCTGACCTAATGATACACACCCGCTGTCTCTCAGTCCGGGACCCATGGGGGACATATCTATCCATGCATCCATTGCGGCACGCGATACGACCCTCGATAATAGTAACCATCGCGGCGCGCGATACGTCCTTCGAAATATAGTATCCATCACGGCGTGCGATACGACCCTCGAAATGGTACGTCCTCTTTAATTTCTTATTCTTTCTTGCCGTTCAAACCATTCTCAACACATCACACACAAATAATTAATCACATTGCCGTTTATTACCCCTTTTTCATCATTAGAATTAATCAATGTGGACAAGTCAACCCATCACCACGTCTCATTACCCCAAACACATATTACAAGGATATACACGAATTTCATACACTTAACAAGGGTTTAGAAATCCACTTGCCTCAATCAATCAAGAATTCACTCTGAAACTTGAGTCTTCCCCTTTCGTTGAACTTCCAACTCAAAGCAATCTATTCAAATAAATGACACACAATAAGGTTTCAAAACTAACAACACTCATATTACTATGTGTTTAGCTTTGACCCAAAATTTCACCCAAGTTTATAATCAAGTTCCTAAATCTTGATGTCACTTAACATTTCAATTATCATATTTTCCAAGTTTCAAGCCTAGGGTTAAGTTCCAATTTCTCTAATATCATAAGTCTGATGAAATTTATATAATATAATACGCCTAATATTTAATTATGTATACCAATATATCATAATCAAGCTACGAATAAGCAAATCAATTAACTGAAGACCATAGATTACAGAACCTATGCACCCTATACTTTTCAATCTCATCCTGACACCATTATTACTTAATCAATGCCTCAATATTAATCATTATTAGCCAATCATGTCATCAAACAATATTGTCCCCCAAAACATCAAAAGAACGATCCAGCAACATTATTTGCACTTCACTTTGCAATATTAAATTCAACTAAATTCTATTACTCTACATTCTATATTTATTAATGCTTAATAGTAATATGAAACGTGAGATCAACCTTACCTGAAGCCAACTGTGCTCATGTCGATAGGGCTAGATAGGTTATCGCCTCTTTCTCCCTTTGTTTTCCTTTTTCTCGTCTGAAATTTTGACCCTATTCCGTTCGTTTGTTTTTCTTTTTCCCATTTTGCTGACTTTAACAATTTAGGGATTTTGCCCGTAATTCTTTATTTATTTATTTATTTTCTATTATTATCAACAAAATAATCATTTATTAAATCTGAAAATCATGTCACTCTTTCTTATAAGTAATAAATTGTTTATAAAAGCTACTAAAAAGGTTAATATAAACATAATTATTACAATTCATAAAACGACTAAGAGGGTCGTTAAGTATAAATCATATATTTTCAAAAAGTATTGTCAAACACGAAGCCAATTTTAAAATTTCCACATAAAGTGATATTTATTTTATAAAAACAAGTCTGCTTAGCTTTTCCCTTTTTGCCCAGTGGTTGTTTTTTGGTAAAGAGCTGCTCCATCAGATGAAGTTTTCCTCTTGATGTTTATATATTTCTTAGTGACTCGGGACTATATCATTTTGATACAAAAAATGTTCGTGGTGGAGTGGTATGTCACAATCTGAGCCTACACCCTTGACGTGGCCGACACTCGAAAACCATTGATGATCGCCAAGCGAACCCTCATCCTGGCTGACTACAAGCGGAAGACTAACTCGAGCATACAAACATCAGACAGAAAGAAACGCTAACTCAATAGTGTATTAAATCTCAAAACTCTCTGAATATATTGACTATTAAACATAAGTTTTAAAGAAAACCTCTTAAATGGATAGATTCTCCAAAGTTGTCTATCTATGAAGCCTCTACTATATATTGACGAGTGGCAGGACAAGACCCACGACTACTCAAAATGCTACTAATACTAACAACTAATACAATAAGACACCTCCAGAAGCAACGAGACCTCACTCGAAAGATGATGAGCAATGAAGTGATCTCAACAGACTCTTGTCGAGGATCTCAACACACTCTATCTTAAATTATTTGATATGGAAGAAGAATATTTGGGTACAAAATATGAATAGAACTATTATGCCTTAAGAAAAAGACTGATAACTTTCCAGTTTAGCAACACTTTCCACCCTGCTCTCTAGGAATACTACTCATCATCACCATCACTAACACAACTGAAAAGGGCTCACTGAAAAAGCTTATAGCGAAAGATCATAGGCACAATTCATTCAAGAAATATGATGTAAAAATACAAATGACGTAACATTATGTTGCTAGCCATTGAGAGGAAATCATGAATTTGCGATACTGAGAATAAAACGAGGCATGAGTGCTTATATGCATAGGTTATTATCATGAGGCTGATATCCATAACTTTATGGAGTAAGATTGAGATCAATGGGTTAAAGTCTTTATCCCTCATTCAAGGAATTGCGCATAGATGTGAATCTATCTAAAGCGCATGAGCATATGTTATGGACACAATTCTGATATTTGGAACATCAACAAGGTGTTGTAATGACTAAACTTTGAGGAATACGTTAGAGTATGAAAGGATTGATATAACACTATAAATCTTTCTGAACATATCATTATCTGATTCATAATGCTGGACTTGATTTCTAATTTTATCATCCTCCTTAGCTCTAAAGATGATACTTTAAAGTTATGGATCTATTCTATCATCTCTAAACCAATCTATATTTGTTTTCCTTACTCACAAAATGCTAATCTTATGGCTATTGAACTCTCCATGCACATGCACTAAGATTCCTTTTGAGTCTTCTTTCCTAAATGCTTCTCGTAACTTCTTTGGGCTTCTACAAAAGACTTTCTATAACTATTACCCGAATTGGCTTATAAAGTCGCTTAATCTAACTCTTCAGGGAAAAATAATGCTTACATCAGCCTATTCCATATTGGTAGCTCAATTATACTATCTAGGCACACATAAAAAATCATAAAATTAATGAGAACCTGGTTCGACTAAATGTGATCTCGGGTATAGACCTTAATGCTCTTCCTAATCTAATGACTTAGCCTCACTTCATTTCTTTCATCTAAGAGTCACAATACAATACTTGTACCACTCACCATTATAGAAAAGTAACAACTTAATTTCTCACCTAATTTATGTCAAACCTACTAGATTAGATCTTAAAACTAACATCATCACCCTCGTGTTGCCATTCCCCTTTTTTTTAATCATGACACCCATCTCAAATTTAAGCTTAGTGTCTAGTCCTGGGCAGCAACCACTTCACATATACTACACTAACTTACAGCTGGTAGATAGAATTAATAAAACACTAGAACCCTAAAACCGTATGGAAAAACAATCGATCTTTGCCTCATAGTGTATCTAATTACAATCAACATATTCTCATTCACAACCTACACACTATTTACCACCTCATTATACATTAGTCCACAATTAGTTCTATAATCATCTGAATTCCACGGGTTCTCCATTCAAATCATTAGTCTATCTTAGATATATCACCTCATGAATACTCTACTCTTATATTCAACACCTATACTTGGTCTTCACTAACAGAATAATACATCCACATAAAGTCATTTCTTATTAAAGTATATTCTAACTTATCCATACTAGTAACTCTTACACTACCTTCTATCATGAAATCTATCCAAAATCATCACTTCTTAGTCTACCCATCGGGGAAAATCCTTGTTAATAACTTAGTGGGTGCATGAATGCAACAACATAAATTGCCTCATCATTACCTTCCTTTCGTAGATTACTATGCCCATGATGAGTCTGGGATTTCGACTCCTTTAGGGCATGTTATTCATAGTATTAGTCTCTCAATGCCTATTTTGTGCTCCAAACTGATGTTTTAATGTTAATTTGTAGATATAAAGGCAAAAGAGCAAGGCAAGGATGATACCGAGCCAAAAGGCACGAAAAAGATGAAAAAGGCTAAAGATAGTAAAAGTTGAAAATCGCCAAAGCCACTTGTTGACTCACCGAGGGGCACTTCAGCTTGACTAAAGTTCTAGACTTCCACCCCTGGGGGAGAAGCCAACTTGGCGATGATTTGAACATTCGGCGAACCTCCGAATGGATCGGCGACACCAACTGTGATTGCCTAAAATTACACGGTCTAAAGGATGAAGTGTCAATGCAATACGGCGATGGAATGGAGGCATTGGCGCATCGGTGAGGCTCGACTAAGTCTACCGAGTAACCCTAAAGGCAAATATTTGAGAACGTACAAATTGTTAGTTCAAAGAGGAGAAAAAGAAGTCAAGTCATATCGTAAGTAGTTTTCTCCATTGTTAAACTTGGAACTTTGGTTTCGAACATTACTTTCATTAGTTTTAGGAGTTTTCTAATAGTTTGTGAGTTGGGTTTTTGATATTGAGCATTTTGGATCATTGGAAAGATGTGGATTGCAATACCCAGATCATGGAGAACGTAATTGGTATTGATTTCTTCATTTTTATGATGTGTGGCTAAAACCCCCATTCTTGTGGGTATGATCATGTGATTATTTGTTCTAATTAGCTTATGGGTGTTGTTGTTTACTGATTTAAATGCTGATTTGAAGTGGGTTTATTTGATAGTTTTGTATTAACCCATGAATTGTAGTTGCAAATGCAGTTCTAACTTAGTGTTCTGGGCTTGCTTTAGAAAGAGGATTTAGAACTAAGGTTATCGATTGATAATTGTAGTGATTGGGTTGTTATGGGTTCAGCTCGAGAGAGTGAATCTTAACTCGATCTTACCTATCTAGCTCGAGAGTAGATACATTGAGATATTGGGCTACTTATAGTGTTATGCTTGTCGAGGTTCGAGAGAACTCAATTGAATCATAGTAGTTATTCGAGATAAAGCTATTGCTTTTATAGTCTATCCTACCCACTAAGATTCACATCCCCAAGTATCTCTAAACTACTTGATTACTCCCCTATTTTTCTTAGTTATTAATTGACAAACCTTAACCCCCTCCCCCCCATTTGACACTTGTTGTCAACCCTTAGATTTAATTGAATGATTTCGATAATTTCTGTTCCTACAATCGATTAGAAAATATCTTTAACTACGTAACTGAATTCTACCCTGTATCAGTCCCTGTGGGATCAACTCCAACTTTTTGTTGGGTTTATACTAGATTGTGATCGCCTACACCAAGTATTGGATGAGGTGTAGTTGAGTGTTATTAGCTCCTACATGCATTCTTCTAACTCTAGGAACTTTTAGTACTACTGCTTATAACATCATAACTCATACTATGTTTATGGGTAAAAATACTACTGAAGCTCTAAAACACACATCCTCAAAAGGGTCTCAACTAAAACAAGGTTTAGAGAAGAGTGTTTGGGAGTACATCTCGCTTTTAGCTTGAACTCACGATTCATATGAATAAGAGTGCATTATTTTGAATCTTAACACTTATGCTCACTCATGGGCTTCTCTCAAGCCCCTTGTAAGTCTCATGACTTTTTGAAGACTTTTGCTGAGAATTACTAATCGATAAGGATCTGACTTTGCTATTTCAACCACCTTCGGTATGAGGGGTAGTCAAATTGATTTGAGAAATGCATGAGTTTGAGTAAGTTTCTTATGGAACAGTTGTATTGCACAATTTAGAGAATGAAACGAGGGAAACTTTTCTTAAATGTCTATAATCCCTAATTTATAGAAGTGGGGCTTTCACAATCATAAATAAGATCCTACCGACACGGATTCATATACAACATATGACACTTGAACTTTAGGGCTCTGATACAAAATTTGTCACAACCCATGCCTACACCCTTAACATTGCCGGAACTCAAAAACCATTCATGGTCCCCAAGCGAACCCTCGTCCTGGTTTACTGTAAGTGGAAGACTAACTCAAGCATACATAAACATCAAGCTTAAAAAAATGCTAAATCAACAGTGTGTTACATTTAAAAACTCTCTAAATATACTAAATATTAACTGTAAGTTTTAAAGAAAAGCTCTAAAACTAATAGAATCTCAAAAATTGTTTATCTATAAGGCCTCTACTATATATATATATATATATACACACAAGTGCTAGGACAAGACGCACAACTACTCAAAATTCTACTGATACTGACAACTCATAAAATTAGAGTCGTCCGGAAACAAGGAGACGTCACTCGAAAGTGGACGGCGAATGAAGTCATCTCAACAAACTTTTGTTGAGAATCCTAAGAAATGACATCAGTACATTGAATGTACGAGTATGTAATATAGCTGAATAAAAAAATAACTGAATAGGACTTAAATAGATATAGATATATACTAAAATAAATGTAAAGAAATAAAGAAGTGAAATCATTAAAACTTTACAGAAATATTTACTCATCTCTAAACTGAACATAGTAAGTGATATAATTAAAAATCACTTTTTACTCTATTTGGGAGATTCTCTAATCGACAACCATCACTATTAGCTACGCAATAATACACATCTCGTCCACATTGCCAGAACTGTCAAATACCGTCTCAGGTATATAACCTCTCAACTACGTGGATCCACTAAGCAATAATGATTCATCTAAAAAGTATGATCATATAACCATGTTGGAAAGACATGGTTTATGAGGATTTTGAGTTGTTTGAACTAATCTCCATATCGGTGCTCAATATTACTCCCAATAATATACATACTCATGTATATTTTTTCACTGGTTTGAGATAATTGATCATACTATTGTCTTCAAAGAGGTAATTACTCTTAAATATCTCTAAACACATAAACTTAATTAGAAATCAAAGTGTTTCTTTTCTCAAAATAATACTTTCTTTATTCATGTAAAAATGAAACATTGGGGAAATACTTAGTTCCCTTATATTTTTTCTCAAACCCCTCTTTACTTCCTCAAAAGCTCAGTTTAAAACACAAATGTTGGCTTTCAAAGATTCTCAAAATTATAACTCAAAATAGGGTTCATTTTGAAATATAGACATGAACGAATCAACTCAAGGATCTCAATAACAATATACAAAAGTCAATACTCAGAATTCAACGATACTACTTATCTCAAGAATACTCAATTCATAGGGTTCATGCTGAAATTTTGACATGAACAAATCAACTCAATAATCTTAATGCAAAATATATAGCATTCTAATAATTAGGAATAGAATTTCCAAAAGAATCAGGAACGCAAGAACTCAAAATCAACTTATCTCAAGAATAATTAAATCTAGGGATAACACCCTAGATTTCTCTTTTACTGATTTGAAAGTAAATGTAGGATGTGAGGATGAACTACTCCAACACTATGATAGCCTTACATACCTAGACGAAAAAGGTTGTTCAAGAATCTTGAAGAAGAACTTCATTAGAAGCTTTGAAACCCTAGCTTGAAGGAGGACAGTCAAGAAAACCTTTCTTGAGATTCTTGAATTAATTTCTTGAAACACTATGGCCAAGAATTAGGATTCTCATTAGTGATTCATAATTGTATGAAGAAATTTACGTTGGAAAGAATGAAATTCTTGGAGAAAGACTTACCTTGAAGAAGAATGTTAAAAAATATTGAAAGACTCTCGAATGTAAGTATTCTACTTTGATTTTTCCTTAGTGTTTTGCCTTAGGGTTTGAGAGAGAAGAGAACGTGGGATTAAGAGATGAAAATATGATTATTTGGGCCTTCAGTTAGCCAAGAAATTTGTTTATGATTTTCTTTGAGGTAAAAATACAAAAATGACCCTTTTTAATGTTTTCTCGTCGATTAATTCATCATTGCACTATATCAGATTACTAAAATAATCATAAATTTCTACTTGGAACTAGGATTGATGCAAAATTGGTGGCATTGGAAAGCAAATTCAAATACCTTTAATTTGATAGGCTAAGGATCACGTAACTCTTTATATTCTAAGAGATATGATTGTTTAAAGTTTTTAACTAAAATCTCATATTGATACTCAATTGGTAAGAAAGCTTTCAACTCAACATTGTACTAGGGGATTCTAGTGACCTTAATTGATATCCAAAATCATTCCCTAACTAAAAAATTGACCTTAACACCTAAGAACAATTAAGAATTACTCGGTATGATCTTATTCACAAATGAAGAGTGATTCGAGTCTTAACTTAGAAATTTTCAGGGTGTTGCATGGTAAGTACTCCTTCTTATTCAGAGATCTCAAGTTTGATTCCTTTGGGTAGGAAGTTGTCTTTTTTAGAAATCGCTTTACTGCCAAATGTGGGTCATCTTGGTGATAATAAGGATTTAATAGGCTCCAATGTAGGTACTGCACACCATCTAGGAATTTTTTAAAAAAGTAAAAAATCCTTTTGTTGAATGTTTACCTGTGCACACCTAAAGTTCAAAGACATATATATTAGTTAAGGCAAAACTAAAGAACACATTTATGTTTTTGAGTAACTAATTTAAATTTCTAGTTTAGTTTGTCCAAGATTCTCTTAAAGCATAATGTAGTATAGCTTCAGTGACTAACAAAGTGCTTAATCAGGGGACCACAATATCGAATGTTCCTAACTTGACTTGTTTTGATTTTTGCCTCTTCAAAAGAATTACCAGGAAGATAGGTTTGTTCTTAATGTCATTAAAAAAAACAAATGAACATAGACACTTGTAAAGATAGACAGTTGTGAAGAATGTCATCATTTTTTTTGCAAGAGATACAAAAAGTGCAATTGTTTGACTTTGCTGAATGATACTGATATTATGCCGGAAGAAAACAATAATGGAACTAGTCAATTTAATCTATTAGTGTTACAATCATATACTTGCTATAGATCTTCAAAATTCACCTCACCCGAACATCTATATGTATGCATTTACAAGTTTTGTAAATTGAGTAGCTTTTTGTATATTCAAGATTGGAACTTTTTGTATATGCATTTACAAGATTTCTAAAGATCATTCATTTATAGAAAGGGTATACCGCACATTAAATCAAAAAATGAAGCGAATGTTGATACTCTCCCAAATTACAAGACATAAAGTAAGAACAAAAATTATGGTGAGAAATTTACAACTGGAATCATCATAATCTCAAAACGTTTTCCTATTCCAACAACGCTTTGGCACACGCAGGTCATTAGCAGGTTTAGGCATTTGCTAAGAGTCCACCATTACAATCCGTCACTTGGCTCCCCTCTGATCTGCTAACCTTTCCTTAAATTTCCTCTTGCTTAATTCAATTTTCTTCTTCACTGTCGCTCTGTATTTCTTTTTGCATTGGTCTTGCAACTGCAATGCTTTGTGATGATTTTTGCATTGTTATTGTACTTGAACTGTAATTGCTTTGTTTTGGATGAGGAGTAGGAGAAATTTTTGCATTCATCTTCATCAACGAAAGTAGAATGCTCTTTGCTTAACCAGTGGTGCACTATTTTCTCCTGTATTTGGTAGGGGTCTGTTGTGCAACTTCTCCATCTTCTTCAAACCTTTGTCAAGGTGCTTCTCGAAATAATTAAGAAACGAGTAATTTGTTTAAACTGATCAATCACAATTTGTGTCCCTCTCTTAATAATATACACCTTAATTCTACGATATTTAGAAATGCTTTCCTCTTTTCCAATAATGTTTAGGACAAACATAAATTTGGAAACTTTTTCCCCTTTTCCAATATTGTTTAAAACTACCTACAAATATACTTTCCTTATATGATTTAGGAGTATGCTGCCTTGCAACCTTGAGGTAACAACCATTTTAAAACACTGGGTTTGGATAAGTATCTTTACGGGCTTGTTTGGTATGAGGGATAAGAGATAATTAATTACAGGATTAATTTAAGAATGAATTTATCCCGTATTTGTTTGGCATAAAAACACAGGATAAGTTGTCTATAATTGTGTTGTTATTTTTGTCCACATTGAGGATGGAATAACAATCATGTCCTATGATAATTAATCTCAAATTAACTTGGTCCCGAAACAAATAGAGCCTTTTAAACTCATGCATAACTAAGTTGTTTGGATGATGTTTGCAGCTATGGTTTATATCCTCAATCGGAGAAAATTTATTATTCGTTGTTAATAATAATTGTTATTTTTAGTTGTATTATTTGCAGGGGCTGAGCTAGAATAAGAGTTGGAGATTTGGCCGAATATAGTAACTTTTTTCCAAATTCTATATTTGTCTTAAAAATGTAATGAATATGTATGAACTATTAATTTAGAACCAATAACTTAAACGTACTAGGATTCCAAACCAGAAATATCAAATTAGAGATTTATTTTTTTGTATTATTCGTACCTCTACGATTTGTATTATATTTTTTATAAATACATTGGTATTTCCTAAGAATGTTGGTGTCACGATTCAAGTCTGCACCCTAAATATGATCGTCATTAGGAATTACTAATGGCCTCAAGCAAACTCTTGACCTGACCTGCTATAAGGTTGAACACTGATTTATGCGGAAGATAAGGAATAATCAATAATGGTTTGAATTTTTGAAAATAAAATAGTCTTTATAATCAAATAAATGAACAAATATCAAATTCATGATATGTCAACCATTAAATTTATTGGTTGATAAAGTTGAATTAATGTTTAAACAAAAATTATAGGAAAACTACCTAATTACATAAAAATTTCTACCATTTGTATTAATTCTCCCTACAGTGTGAAAATAATTTATACCTCCGCTCACTTCATTAACTATATTTATTTTGTCCTCCAATAGTTATCAAAAAAGAAAAGAAGTTTCTAAATTTCCAATGATAAGGTGTATACTTCCTCTGTCTCTTTTTTTTTCTATCACAATTTGCTTTACAAGAGTCAATTTGATTTATTTTTTGAGCTTATTTTAATTAGAAAATCCAATATTTTTAATGTGCGATTTAGATATTCAAAAAAGTATATAAAAAATACTATAAATCTCAATCCTTCTCCATATTAATATGATGATAAAAGTAGGCACTTCTAATGTGTACCTTTTAAGTTCAAATTAATGGATTAATCTAAAAAATGGTTCAAACAAACAACAAGCAAAAGAATTAATCTCTACATTCTTAAGCAGAGCTTGCAAAAGTGTAACTTTTCAAGTTGACAGGGGAAGAAAATTACTACATTGGGCGTGAAATGTGTTGGCACAAGAGTTAAACAAAGACAATATAATAAGAGGAGAAGTAGAGAGAAACTTGAGTGTTCCTTATTGCTTCAGAAAACCAGTGTACATGACTTTAAATAGCTCTTGGAAAAGAACAAACTAAGAGAGAAAATAGGGCACTATGCCATTACCTACTAATTGACTAACTTCAGTTAAATTAGGACACCTAATGCTAGTAAATTGAAAATGTAAAAGGCTCCTAAAAATACAGACAATAACTTAGTGACTTTTGAATCGTTAACTAACAAAATGAGTTAAAACAAAGATGATAAATGTACAATACTTAAATTCTAAATTGTCAACCAAAGCTCATATTAAAAGATAAAAAACACAAGTTTTAGAGGTCAAACAAGAGTAACAAATTACAGCTTTGTTTCATTCAAATGCTTCAGCCAAAGTTCATTTTGGTATTGCTAGATGGCAAACATGATCAAATTCTGAAAATTCTGAAGTGTTCGGTCCATCATTTTATTTTCTATATCCTTCTATATGAAATTAGACACACGCTGAACCATGACATTTCACAGAACAACAAATACATACCCATTAAAGTTTGGGAATAGTATACTGAACACATCCCTTACCACTAGGAGGTAGAGAGATTGTTTCTGATAATTAACTAGTATTAAAAGGTACTAAAAGTAAAGCCACTCACCCCATGTTACAATTTTTTTGTAGGACTAGACTCAACAAATGGAAATACATAATACAAAAAAGGGCCAAAAATACCCTTGTACTATTTAAAAAGGTTTAAAAGTATTCCTCATCCACCTATTGGACTAAAAATACCCCTCAGTTAACCTTTTAGGTCCACTATTACCCTTTAAACTAACAACCTTATATTTTTTAATTATTACTATTATTAATTATTACATTGTGTCTTTCTATTGGATAAAGTTAAATTACAACCCACCAAACTTTCTCCTACCCCCACCCGACCCATATTGACATCTCCTGACCCAAACCCAATTAAAAAATGGGAAAATTGTATAAAATAGATAACTATTAATTCAAATTAAATGTTGTAACCACAGTTTGATTTAATTGTAACCCATAGCAAACAGTTGCCATTTGCCTCTCGCCCTATGTTTCTTGGTCGCCACTCTCGGTAGTCTCTCCCTCGCCTCTCTCGCCTTGATACAAACACAAATGTATAAAATATATTTCTATTTGTATAAAGTGAGAGAAAACTGTATATACAAATATGAATACATATATTTTCATCCTATACTCTAACGACCCGAACAATCATTATTTAGGAAAAGAAAAAATTTGGGAAATTTCTGGGCCACTGTCCCGCTAGGACGGCAGCGCCACATCGGGGTAAGCAGGGGCCAGAGCGAGATAGACGAGACAAAATGTAAATAATGCGAAATATTATTTTCTCCTTCCTAAAATATCTAATTTAGATTTAAACCACGCTAGAAACCCCCCAAAAGGCTGATCTAAACTTGCGAAGAAAGGACAAAAAGATTTCTAGCATAAGGAGCACGGTGGATGGTGGATTTTCGGTCAAGATATCCATCACGAAGTTCGAAAATAAGAATCGAAGCCAAAAACTCCGTATAGCTGCTTGGCGCCAAGGCAGGCAAGGTTTTGTTAATTAAGTAGTTATAAATTTGTGCTCACTACGTAATATAATGTAAATCAACGGTAGGATTTGTGCGTAGGACTTCGTGCACCGAACAAAAGATGATTTAATCATATGAAGAAGCCTTAGGTGATGAACTAGGGCGAAGTTAGTCGAATTATTGTTAAGTGATATATGTCGATGAATACTTCATTGTGATGGTTGTGATTTCATGATTGTGTGATATGTGTTGTTCTTCCTTCATTATAATACATGTATGTATGCAATGCTGCATTATTGGTCATGCTACTTATAATGAGACAGACGTATGATGCATGCCATGAATCACGACTTGATTTTATGATTATGAGAATGTACTTATGGTTATGATTGTGGCTTGTTGAATGGATCGGGTGTTGCGTTCCGACACACTAACTTTGGATTGGTTGCCACATTCTAGCATAAATATTGGATCAGTTGCCACATTTCGGCATAATTATGGGATCGGTTGCCACGTTTTAGCATAATCATTGGATTGGGTACCACGTTCCGATATGCTAACAGTTTGGATTTGGGTTCCAAGAGAGGACCAATGACTTGATATAACTTTGATATTTGAGAATTGTGAAACTTAACGTAGTTCGTAATGATAAAGGATATTGTAATTACTCTGAGTTGGTATGTGGTTATGAGGACCTATAACTGATTGTTCTTTTATGTTGGGTGAAATTGTTTTGTATCTCGTTGTTGAATGAATCGGGAAGGCGAAGGGTTGAAGGGTCATAATAATTTAGAGTAAGGGATGTCTGTGTGTTGTAAGGGTGAGAACTGGGGGTAGTGTACGTGATGTAATTACTAGGTAAATTTCACCTTGGAGAAAGGAATTCGTGGTTGGTAGTTATAAAGCTTGATATAATGTGTCATGTGGCAAGGGCATGGTAAACATAGAAGAGAAAGTAAGGGTATGTCGTGGGTTCTTAGTCGGAATGCACGTAGTTGTATTCGTGGACTCTTCTATGCGTTAGGATGGTTAGGCTAAGATCAATAACCTAGTAAGTAGGTTGACTAATAAGGTGGTTAGTAGTAAGGGTGCTAGTGTAATTCAGAGGTATTCCAGAGAGGGTAAAGGTGGAGAAGCGAGTAGTTAATCACATATTCTTGCTAGTTTTTTTCTAATGTTATGCAGTGGCTATCGGTTTGACCGAGGATGCCTACCAGTACGTGTGGTTTTGTACTGATACTACTTTTGCTATGCCTTTTTGGAATAGTCTTGATGCAGGTTGGTGATGTTTCATTAGATGAAGACGAAGAATTCTCTAGCAGCTTCTAGTTTTCCTTCCGCATTGGGGGAGCTGGGTCTTTTCATTATTATGTCATGTTGTACTCTTAGTAGTTCTTGTGCCTGTTTAGACTAGACCCTCCAGGGTGTTAATTACTTTACAAGTCTTAACACAAATTTGTTAAGCATATTTTCATTTATAAAAACACTATGATTTTGTATATCTCCATTTTTCATTAATTTTCCGCATGTTTTAACTATTGGGATATGTGGGTTCCCCTACTTAGGTATTAGAGTGGGTGCCCGCACGGCCCGGTGGGTTGGGTTGTGACAAATTGGTATCGAGCCCAGGTTATCGGTCTCCCAGTACAAGAGCAAATATGGATTAGACTCGTGCGGATGGGTGTGATGATGTCCACATCTAATCCTCAGGAAGTTAGGAAGCATTCTAGGAAGTCGTCTTATCTTTTCACTCCATCGTACGAGTGTCGCTTGTGGTATGAGTTGGGTCCAATTGGTATCTCCCGATTACAACTGGTATCTCATTGAAGTGAACTGCACTCCGTTGTCACGACTGAAGGGATACAAGAAAAGCAAATTGGAACAGAGAAGGTTCCAATTGGTATTTGGCCCTAGGGGCGGTGTAAATGCATATATGATCAGTAATGGTCATCCATGGAGTGAAGTAAATAATTATGAATTTGGACTTGTCCATGAGTATAAATTGAAATTGTGAATTCGTGCTTCTTGTTTTTAAATTAACTGTGAATGTGAAAGTTGTTTTGCTGGAATGTGATGATATGATTGGATGCATGGTATATGCGTATCTGAACTTTGTAATGTGTAATATGCTGGCTGGATCATTTAAATTTTGCAAGTTGTAACTACTTGAGTATCGTGAAACTCATCGTGAGAAGAAAGTTAGAACTAAGTTGGTGCGAGGGTCTAAATAATTTACAAGGTGATTTGTAAAACGGAATTTGGACGAGCGTCGTGACCAACTAATAATCACGTGAATATCTGGGTATATCCTGGGGATGAGAATGTTGTAGTGTTGAAGTAACGTAAAGGGATTTTGGAGCAAGTATAATTGGGTTAACTCGGGGTAGACAATGGTTATCCTAGCTGAGGGGATTGATTATCTGAAATGCCTAGTTATAGGCAGGGAATATAAGGGGGTTCAGAAAGGAGAAGAACCCCAAAAGAATTATTGGCAGGGTCCTGTCTTCGTCAGGGACGCTGTAACGACCCTAAAAACGAACTAGCGAAACTAGAGCCTAATGACTTTGTGTTGAGTTTGTAATGAGGCTTCATGTTGTGTAATGTTGTCCCCAGCCTTGTTTGATGGAGGTTAGTGAGTTAACGTCAAGGTACGTGATAGGCTCTGTAGTTGAAAGACCCTTGTTAATGTTGGTTAAGGGTTGGAAGGGTAAGTGCAAAGCCAAGGGGGCAAGTCCTAAGCAAAAGGCCAAAGCTGCCCAACCTTGGCAAAGCACAGCCTTATGACCATGGCCACTTTCACGGCCAGTGGTCTTGACCACGGACCGTGAAGATCACTTGGGCAATTGGGAGGCAGGGCCTTGAGGCCAAGATACTGCCCCAATACCACGGACCATGAAGTAGTCCGTGAAGATGCCTTACCATCTTGGGGCTTGGCAAGGAAAATGGGAGGCACTTTCCAAGAGGACCACGGGCACCTTCATGGGCCATGGTCTCCTTTCACGGTCCGTAGAAGTGGACTTGGTCCCTGACAGGGCTGCCCAGGTGAGAGGTTATTAAGTAGTTTTGTTTTATTGTTTTGTTATGTGGGGTTGATTTTAAATGGTTTATATCATAACTATAAACAGTTTCAAGTCCTAAAATACTTCATTTTTACTCCTTTATACAACACACCCAAATCAAAACCTCCAAAGTTCTTCCTCACTCAATATTTCTCTCTCTAACTTAAGGAATACGAAGAAGTGGGAGCTAGGGATTGGATTCAAAGCTTTCTTCATCAAATTTTGTGTGAAGATCTTAGGAAAAGGTATGGTGATCCTTCATCTATGTTTAGCTTTCACCCTAGAGTCAATTTCAAAGAAGTTTCAAAGTTTTCAAGTTACCCAAAACCTTAAATTTTACTCAACCTCATGGGTTCTTGCATCAACCGTTTTCAAATGATAAACTATGATTATATTGATCTTTAATTGATGATTTAAGATGAAAATACTCAATGAACCCATGATTTCTCTCAATTCCTAAATTGTGCCTTATGAAGTGGGTTTGTTGATTATGAATGAATGTTGATGGAGTTATTCCTAGATTGATTTAGATTGTTGACTTGTATTATCATCTATGCCTTATTATGGTGAACTGTTGTCGTAGACCTGTGTTAGAGATGTTGATCCACTTGAAAGGTGGAGGTGTTTAATTATGATGTAGTTACTTGATGTTAGTATAATTCTATATGTATTCTTGATTAACCTAAGATTCTAGGGTTATGTCATGAAAGAGGCAAGTTGAGGGTTTAAATGTGATCCCCCTAGAATGATGAATTCTCAATGTAATGCCTTAGATTAGATCACCTAGACTCGAATTGGTTTAGGGCAATACTTCTAAACATGAATTGACTTGATCATGATTTGTGCATGTTGATGAATACTTGAAGTATAAAGTGCCAATCATGATGTGATTAATATATTGATGAGTTATCGGATCATGGTATTCCCTTATCTATTATGTTATTGTTATATGTTGGGATGTGTTGATCCATAACCCTGCATATTGTGAAGGTTTGTGCATGTTGGCATGATTGTGTGTGAACTCATGATTTACGTAGAAGTTGAAGGTCCTATGACTATTGAGTATATTGCGGTATTGTTGAAAAGGCTATTCATCTCTTACCCCTACACTTGATATTGTATGAATGGTCCAGGATGACTATAATGTTGTTGATTGTGTCATTGCAAGGATAATTACACACACACACTCCATGCATAAACATGATCATGATGTATCAATGGTGTTAATTGAAATTATAGTTCGCCTATGCACCTTTACACATTATTATGCATGAAATGTACATAACCATGTTGATCCTATTGTGTTGATTGAAAGTACATCCTCATGAGAACATATGATCTTGGTGTTATAGTTATTCTCACATACTACTGTTGATTCTAATGTGAAAGGTAGTTCTCACTTAAATGAATCTATGAGATATTTAGTGAGTTGTATTGAACGAAGGGTAAAGTATGCCTTAACACATGTAGATACAATTCCATATTAATTATGTATAATTGGGAAATAATGCTTAGTATCAAGTGGATATGGACAATGAGGAAAAGACCCCTACGCTAATGCAATAGGTTGGGTCATCTACAGTAAACTCATGAGATGGAAGCTCCTCCGCTAATGCAATAGCTTGGGTTTCTAGTAGCAATCTCCCTATCCCATTACTATGTTCCAAA
This sequence comes from Solanum tuberosum, assembly GCF_000226075.1. Taxonomy (NCBI): domain Eukaryota; kingdom Viridiplantae; phylum Streptophyta; class Magnoliopsida; order Solanales; family Solanaceae; genus Solanum; species Solanum tuberosum. Next base: position 632,672 of record NW_006238955.1, read on the forward strand.
CATAGGACTTAGTTAGTGGATCCACTTAGAACCTAAATATGATTAGTTCTACCTTCATCATGTAAGAACGCCTTCTCTCGGTGTGTGGTTATATGACACTGGATTCCATGTATCTCACATGGTCTATGTCAGTTATGGCTAATATTCCCTAATAACAATAAGATAATGAATATGATAGTAACAATACTATGACTTCTTAATTGGTTTAGTTGGTAGAAGTGGGGGTATGGGACTTCACTTTTACATTGCACAGGGAGACTTATTAGCATGTTGTGGAATGGTTTCCTTATGGTATTGTAAGATATGAATATATGACTTTTCTTATGTTTAGTTCATGTACTTGTATAATTTCTCATTTATGACTATGGATTATGGTAAACTTGAAGATTATGGGAATGAATATGTGGCTTCAAGGAATGCTTAGTAAGGTTGGTATTATGGGATGCCAACCATACATTGCACAAATGTTCTTAGAGGTTGCTAAGGTATGGATATTACGATGTTAAGAGTGTATTGTGACTATAGCTTATCTTCTATGTCTGAAATTGCATATTGGCTTTCCAAACTTATTTTACGGAAGTCCTCTAAGTGTATGAATGTTTCCTAAATGAATATAATGAAGAATGTTGGCTTAAATGCTTGAATGTAAAGAGGCATGCTATACTTGGATTGTATTATGAGTTACTTCTTTGTCATGTCTTTCTATATGAATGTGCCTTGTCTATGGTGACTTCAAAAGAGTACTTAGTATGAGTAGTAGTATGGGATGCTACTTGCACATTACACAAGTCTGACTTAGAGTTTTCTTAGATGTTGGTCTTAATGTGATGATGTGATTCATATAATGTTTATATCTCTTAAATGCTTTATGGTGTAAAGGTTGAAAGGATGAATGGTAAGTTCACTTTTGGGTGACCTTAAGGTGGTGCCTTAGTGTTGGTGGTGCTATGTGACGATACCCGTACATTATACAAGGAATAACTTGAGGGTTACTTGAGGTGGAGGCTTAAGGTGAATGTAAGGGGTTATATGTGATTTTGCTCAAATGTGAATTATGTCAATTTGTATGTTGGTTGTGACTTATATTATGCCTCTTGTATCAATGTTCATCAAGTTTTACAAAAATGGCATAAAGCATGAGTTTAAACAAAATGCTCCTTTTTATAGCATGTTTTTGCATGCTCATCATACTTAGTACATTATTGTAAGCTAACCCATATTTTTCTTATTCTTACTACAAGTGTAGGTTCCGACAAGTGATTGCTTTCTCTAGGGAAGCTTGGGATTAGAGTTCTCTCAAGAGCTCTTTCGGTATGTCCTCATATGTCGAGGACAAGGATTTTATGTTTCTAGTTTTTATGTTTAAGACTTTGTTAAGACTTAGACAGTAAAATGCCGTGACCCTATCTTGTTAAAGTTTGACCAAGATGGCCATGTGAGACTTAGTATTCCGCTGCTTTATAAATGTCTTTTGATGTTGGATTTATTAAAGAAAAGTTTTAAATTATGTACTATTTCTATGCGTCTATTGTTTTGAATGCTAAGAGGCTTGTATTAGGCCCCTTCGGGGTTGAGTAAGCCGTGTTACGACTAGGGGGTGCTCTCGAGTCATGACAAACTTGGTATCAAAGCATAAGATTTTGGTAATGGATTTTAGGATTGATGTCTCACGAGCCACGTCTAGTAGAGTCTTGTTCATCGGTGTGAATCGCGACGTAACTATGAGCGAGAGGCTATAGGACATTAGGAGTTACACTTATTTCTTCATCCTTCAAGTCGTGCCATAGATTTTAACTCTAGAATGTCTCTCTCTTATTCCTTATCCTATGGTCTTTAGGGTATGACCATTTAAAAGGCTTATGCTAGAAGGAGTGAGGGACGAAGGTTGGTTATGATGCCAATTATGGCTATGTGACTTGTTGGATTTGAGGTGATAGTTTGTGATGTTTCCTTTTGTATGAACGGGTTACTTTAATGTTATGCTTAGATGATGGTAGAACCCGACTTAGTTTTGATGAGTTTTGAGGTATGTTGAAAGATTTGATAAATGAGGTGTTTTAGAAATTTGATGTGTTGAGTGAGTAGACTTCTTAAAGGTGGGTATAAGTGTAATTCACCTTGATTTAGAATTATCTTGTGGGATGAGTGTGAAGGTTTAATGATGTGTTGCTTCGACCTTAGAATTGAAAGAACTGATGTTGTGAATAGATTGTATAGGCTTTCCCCTATGGGGGGAGATAATGTGAAGAGATTGCAAGGTTGTTTAGCATCCTTGATGTTCATGAGTTAGGTTTGCCTGATTATCTCACATTAAGAGGTGTAGTGAGTTTGAGGAGTCTATACCCGGTGTAGTAGACTCGTATGAGTCCTTGAGAGGTGTTAGTAAGGTTGATTGTGAGCAAGAGTTGCTTAATGAGGACCTTCCTAATTTAAAAGCTCTGGTAAGTGATAAATTCCTTATGGATATGAATGTGTTGTTGAGGTTTTTATGTTGTTTTCATGATACCCTTAGTTGGGTTTTCTCCTAAGTGGGGGATAGTAAGGTTGTGAGAGTGTAGATGTCCTTATCTCTTTCCTTCTATTCTTATTCAATCTTTAGACCAAGAATTCCTAGTAACTTGTTTCATATTTTGGAGTCATGTGTGAAAATGAGTTTCCATGGTCTCTTTATTATATGCATGTTTTGATGAAGTTTATGTTCATATGATAAAATGAGTTTTCATGATTGTGTTTCTCATGTTAATATGCATCTATAATGAGTTGCCAAAATGCTTCATGGGTTGACTTGTTGTACATGCTTGGATATGTTAATGGAAGAGTTGCATAATTGCCTAATGATGTTGTGTTGAGCATGATCTGAGTCGGAAAAGGAAGTTCCTCCAATGAAATGTGAAATGTTAAGTTTCCATGCATAATGTGTTGGTAGAAATAGTTCCTACCTTCTTGTTGTGTTTTGAGCCTTTTGATGTGGAGTAGATGTTTCCCCTTATGTTTATGCATTTGTATTGATGTTGCATGCATGATTGTGGGCTGCTAGTCTTGAGTTGTTACCCCTTAATATGTTTATAGTGTCATTCGAGGACGAATGTTCCTAAGTGGGGGATAATGTAACCACCCTAAAAACGAACTAGTGAAACTAGAGCCTAATGACTTTGTGTTGAGTTTGTAATGAGGTTTCATGTTGTGCAATGTTGTCCCAAGCCTTGTTTGATGGATGTTAGTGAGTCAACGTCAAGGTATGTGATAGACTCCGTAGTTGAAAGACCCTTGTTAATGTTGGTTAAGGGTTGGAAGGGCTAGTGCCAAGCTAAGGGGGTAAGGCCTAAGCAAAAGGTCAAGGCTGCCCAACCTTGGCCAAGCACTCCCTCATTACCACGACCATATTCATGGCCAATGGTCTTGACCACAAACCGTGAAGTGGTCCGTGAAGATAACTTGGGCAATTGGGAGGCAGGGGATGGAGGTCAAGCTACTACCCCAAGCCCACGACCACTTTCACGGTCATTGGCCTTGACCACGGACCATGAAGTGGTCTGTGAAGATGCTTTAGCATCTTGGGACTAGGCAAGGCAAAAAGTACACACTTCCCAAGAGGACCACGGGAACCTTCACGGGCCGTGGTCCCATTTCACTGTCCGTAGAAGTGGACTTGGTCCCTGACGGGGCTGCCCAAGTGAGGGATTTTTAAGTAATTTTGTTTTATTGTTTTATTATGTGGGGTTGATTTTAAATGGTTTATATCATAAATATAAATAGTTTCAAGTCCTAAAACACTTCATTTTTACTCCTTTATTAAAAACACCCAAATCAAAACCCCCAAAGTTCTGCCTCTCTCAATATTTCTCTCTCTAACTCAAGGAAGAAGAAGAAGTGGGAGCTAGGATTTGGATTCAAAGCTTTCTTCATCAAATTTTGTGGGGAAATCTTAGAGAAAGGTATGGTGATCCTTCATCTAGGATAAGATTTCACCCAGGTCAATTTCAAAGAAGTTTCAAAGTTTTCAAGTTACACAAAACTGTAAGTTTTACTCAACCTCATGGGTTCTTGCATCAAACGTTTTCAAATGATAAACTATGATTATATTGATGTTTAATTGATGATTTAAGATGAAAATACTCTATGAACCCATGATTTCTCTCAATTCCTACATTGTGCCTTATGAAGTTGGTTTGTTGATTATGAATAAATGTTGATGGATTTATGCCTAGATTGATTTAGATTGTTCACTTGAATCATCATCTATGCCTTATTATGGTGAATTGTTGTAGTAGAATTGTGTTAGAGAAGTTGATCCACTTGAAAGATGGAGGTTCAATTATGATGTAGTTTCATGATGTTAGTATAATTCTACATGTATTCTTGATTAACCTAAGATTCTAGGGTTATATCATAAAAGAGGAAAATTGAGGGTTTAAATGTGATACAATGTTGATTCTAAGGTGAAAGGTAGTTCCCACTTAAATGAATCTATGAGCTATTTAGTTAGTTGTATTGAACAAATGGTAAAGTATTCCTTCACATATGTAGATACAATTCCATACTAATTATGTATAATTGGGAAATAATACTTAGTATCGAGTGGATATGGACAATGAGGAAAAGGCCCCTCCGCTAATGCAATAGGTTGGGTCATCTATAGTAAACTCATTTGATGGAAGCTTCTCCGCTAATGCAATAGGTTGGGTTTCTAGTATCAATCTCCCTATCCCATAACTATGTGCCAAACATAGGACTTAGCTAGTGGATCCACTTAGAAACTAAATATGTTTAGTTCTACCTTTGGCTAGTAAGAACACTTTCTTTTGGTATGGGGTTATATGACGCCGGATTCCATGTACCTCACATGGTATATGTCAGTTATGGCTAATATTCCCTAATAACAATAATATAATGAATATGATAGGAACAATACAGTGACTTCTTAATGGTCTTACTTGGTAGAAGTTGGGGTATGTGACTTCACTTTTATATTACATAAGGAGACTTATTAGGATGTTGTGGAATGGTTTCCTTAGGGTATGATTAGATGTGAATATATGAATTTCCTTATTTTTAGTTTGTGTACTTGTATAATTACTTATTTATGACTATGGATTATGGTAAGCTTGAAGATTATGGGAATGAATATGTGGCTTCAAGGAATGCTTAGAAAGGTTGGTGTTATAGGATGCCTACCATACATTGGACAAATGATCTTAGATGTTGCTAAGGTATGGATATTACTATGTTATGAATGTATTGTGACTATAGCTTATCTTCTATGTTTGAAAATGCCTATTGGCTTTCCAAACTTAATGTATGAAAGTCCTCTAAGTGCATGAATGTGTCCAAAATGAATCTAATGAAGAATGTTAGCGTAAATGCTTGAATGTAAAGATGCATGCTATACTTGGATTGTGTTATTAGTTATTTCCTTGTCATGTCTATTCTATATGAATGTGCCCTGTGTATGGTGACTTCACATGAGTACTTAGTGTGAGTAGTAGTATGGTATCCTACTTGCACATTGCACAAGTATGATTTAGAGTTGTCTTAGATATTGGTCTTAAAGTGATGATGTGATTCATATAATGTTTATGTCTCTTAAATGCTTTATTGTGTAAAGGTGGAAAGGATGATTGGTAAGTTCACCTTTGGTTGACCTTAAGTTGGTGCCTTAGTGTTGGTAGTGGTATGGGACGCTACCCATACATTGCACAAGGCATAGCTTGAGGGTTACTTGAGGTGGAGGCTCTAGGTGAAGGTAAGGGGTTATATGTGATTTTGCTCAAATGTGAATTATGTGACTTTGTATGTTGGTTGTGACTTATATTATGCCTCTTGTATCAATGTTCATCAAGTTTTACAAAAAAGGCATAAAGCATGACTTTCAACAAAATGCCCCTTTTTAAATCATGTTTTGGAATGGTCATCATACTTGGTACATTTTTGTGTGCTAACCCATATTTTTCTTATTTTTACTATAGGTGTAGGTTCCGGTAAGTGATTACTTTTTCTATGGAAACTTGGTATTAGAGTTCTCTTAAGACCTCTATCGGTATGTCCTCATATGTCGAGGACAAGGATTTTCTGTTTCTAGCTTTAATGATTAAGATTATGTTAAGACTTTGATTGTAAAAGGCCGTGACCCTATCTTGTTAAAGTTTGTCCAAGTTGGCCATGTGAGACTTAGTATTTTGCTGCTTTATAAATGTCTTTTGATATTGCATTTATTAAAGAAAAGTTTTAAATTCCGCACAATTTCTATGCATCTAATGTTTTGAATAATAAGAGGCTTGTATTAGACCCCTTCGGGGTCGAGTACGCCGTGTTACGACTAGGGGGTGCTCTTGAGTCGTGACAAACTTGGTACAAGAGCATAAGATTTTGGAAATAGATTTTAGGATAGATGTCTCACAAGCCAAGTCGAGTAGAGTCTTGTTCATCGGTGTGAGTCGCGACACATCTATGGGCGAGAGCATATAGGACATTAGGAGTTACACTTCTTTCTTCATTCTTCAAGTCGTACCATAAATTTTAACTCTAGAATGTCTCTCTCTTATTCCTTATCAGATGGTCTTTAGGGTATGACCATTTTAAAGGCTTATGGTAGAAGGAGTGAGGGAGGAAGGTTGGTTGTGATGCCAATTATGGCTATGTGACTTGTTGGATTTGAGGTGATAGTTTGTTGATGTTCCTTTTGTATGAACGGGTTACTTTAATGTTATGCTTAGATGATGGAAGAACTCGACTTAGTTATGATGAGTTTTGAGGTATGTTGAAAGATTTGATGAATGAGGTGTTTTAGAAATGTTTTGATGTGTTGAGTGAGTAGACTTCTTAAAGGAGGGTATATGTTTAATTCATCTTGATTTAGAATCATCTTTTGGGATGAGTGTGAGGGTTTAATGGTGTGTTGCTTCGACCTTAGAATTGAAAGAAGTGATGTGGTAAAGAGTTTGGATAGGCTTGCCCCTATGGGGGGAGATAATATCCTTATCTCAAGGTTGTTGAGCATCCTTGATGTTCATAATATAGGTATGCTTGATTATCTTACATTAGGAGGTGTAAGAAGTTTGAGTAGTCTAGACTCGGTATGGTAGACTCGTATGAGACCTTGAGAGGTGTTAGTAATGTTGGTTGCGAGCAAGAGTTGCCTAATGAGAACCTTTCTAGTTTAAAAGATCTGGTAAGTGATAGATTCCTTATGGATATGAATGTCTTGTTGACGTTTTTATGTTGTTTTAATGATAGCCTTAGTTGGGTTTTATCCTAAGTGGGGGTTAGTAAGGTTGTGAGAGTGTTGATGTTCTTATCTCTTTCCTCCCATTCTTATTCAAGCTTGAGACCAAGAATTCCTAGTAGCTTGTTTCATGTTTTGGAGTCATGTGAAAATGAGTTTCCATGAACTCCTTATTATATGTATGTTTTGATGAAGTTTATGTTCATCTGAGAAAATGAGTTTTCGGGATTGTGTTCCTTATGTTAATATGCATCTATAATGAGTTGCCTAAATGTTTCATGCGTTGACTTGTTGTACATGCTTGGATGTGTTCATGGAAGAGTTGCATAATTTCCTAATGATGTTGTGTTGAGCATGACCTGATTTGGAGAAGAAAGTTCCTCCTATGAAATGAGAAATGTTAAGTTTCCATGCATAATGTGTTGGTAGAAGTAGTTCCTTCCTTCTCGTTGTGTTCTGAGCCTTTTGATGTGGAGTAGATGTTTCCCCTAAGTTTATGCACTTATATAGATGTTGCATGCATGATTATGAGCTGCTAGTATTGAGTCGTTTCCCTTTAATATGTTTAAAGTGTCATTCGAGGACGAATATTCCTAGGTGGAGGACAATGTAACGACCCTAAAACCAAACTAGTGAAACTAGAGCCTAATGACTTTGTATTGAGTTTGTAATGATGTTTCCTGTTGTGTAATTTTGTCCCGAGCCTTGTTTGCTGGAGTTTAGTGAGTCAACGTTAAGGTACGTGATAGACTTCGTAGTTGAAAGACCTTTCTTAATTTTGCTTAAGGGTTGGAAGGGCTACTGCCAAGCCAAGTAGGCAAGGCCTAAGCAAAAGGCCAAGACTGCCCAACCTTGGCCAAGCACTACCTCATGACCACGGCCACTTTCACGGCCAGTGGTCTTGACCACGGATCGTCACGTGGTCCGTGAAGATAACTTGGGCAATTCGGAGGCAGGGCCTTGAGGCCAAGTTACTGCCCCAAGACCACGACCACTTTCACGACCAGTGGCCTTGACCACAGACCATGAAGTGGTCCGTGCAGATGGCTTAGCATGTTAGGGCTTGGCAAGGCAAAAAGGGGACACTTACCAAGAGGATCACGGGCACCTTCACGGTCCATGTCCCATTTCACGGTCTGTAGGAGTGGACTTGGTCCCTGACGGGGCTGCCCAAGTGAGGGGTTTTTAAGTAATTTTGCTTTATTGTTTTATTATGTGGGGTTGATTATAAATGGTTTATATCATAATTATAAATTGTTTCAAGTCCTAAAACACTTCATTTTTACTCCTTTATTCAAAACACCCAAATCAAAACAGCCAATGTTCTTCCTCTCTCAATATTTCTCTCTCTAACTCAAGGAAGAAGAAAAAGTGGGAGCGAGGGTTTGGATTCAAAGCTCTTTTCATCAAATTTTTTGGGAAATCTCAGAAAAAAGTATGGTGATCCTTCATCTAGGGTTAGTTTTCATCCTAGAGTCAATTTCAAAGAAGTTTCAAAGTTTTCAAGTTACACAAAACCCTAAGTTTTATCCAACCTCGTGGGTTCTTGCATCAAACGTTTTCAAATTATAACCTATGATTATATTGATATTTAATTGACGATTTAAGATGAAAATACTCTTTGAACCCATGATTTCTCTCAATTCCTACATTGTGCCTTATGAAGTGGGTTTGTTGATTATGAATGAATGTTGATGGAGTTATGCCTAGATTGATTTATATTGTTCACTTGTATCATCATCTATGCCTTATTATGGTGAATTTTTGTAGTAGACTTGTGTTAGAGATGTTTATCCAATTGAAAGGTGGAGGTGGTTAATTATGATGTAGTTAATTGATGTTAGTATAATTCTACATGTATTCTTGATTAACCTAAGATTCTAGGGTAATATCATGAAAGAGGGAAATTGACGGTTTAAATGTGATCCCCCTAGAATGATGAATTCTCAATGCAATGCCTTTGATTAGATCACCTAGACATGAAATGGTTTAGGGTAATGCTTCTAAACATGAATTGACTTGATCATGATATTATGTGCATGTCGATGATTACTTGAAGTATGAAGTGCCAATAATGATGTGATTAATGTATTGGTGAGTTGTCGGATCATGGTATTCCCTGATCTATTGTGCTATTGCTATATGTTGGGATGAATTGATCCATAACCCTTGAACGGCATAGTGTGAAGGTTTGTGTAGGTTGGCAAGATTATGTGTGAACTCATGATTTACTTATAAGTTGAAGGCCCTATGACTATTGAGTATATATGGGTATTCTTTAAAAAGCTATTCATCCATTACCCCTAAACTTGATATTGTATGAATGGTCTAGGATGACTATAATGTTGTTGATTGTGTCAATGCTAGGACAATTACACACACAGTCCATGCATAAACATGATCATTATGTATCAATGGTGTTAATTCAAAGTATAGTTCTCATATGCACCCTTACACATTATTATGCATGAAATATACATAACCATGTTGATCCTATTGTGTTGATTGAAAGTCCATCCTCATGAGAACACATGATCTTGGTGTGGTATGTATTCTCACATACTAATGTTGATTCTAAGGGGAAAGGTAGTTCTAGCTTAAATGAATCTATGAGCTATTTAGTTAGTTGTATTGAACGAAGGGTAAAGTATACCTTCACACATGTAGATACAATTCCGTACTAATTATATATAATTGGGAAATAATGCTTAATATCGAGTGGATATGGACGATGAGGAAAAGCCCCTCCGCTAATGCAATAGGTTGGGTCATATATAGTAAACTCATTAGATGAAGCTCCTCCACTAATGCAATAGGTTGGGTTTCTAGTAGCAATCTCCATATCCCATAATTATGTGCCTAACATAGGACTTAGCTAGTGGATCCACTTAGAAGCTAAATATGATTAGTTCTACCTTCGGCAAGTAAGAACGCCTTCTTTTGGTGTGGGGTTATATAACATCGATTTTCGTGTGCCTCACCTAGTCTATGTCAGTTATGGCTAATATTCCCTAATAACAAGAAGTTAATGAATATGATAGGAACTATATTGCGACTTCTTAATGGGTTTACTTGGTAGAAGTGGGGGTATGGGACTTCACTTTTACATTGCACAAGGAGACTTATTAGGATGTTGTGGAATGGTTTTCTTATGATATGATAAGATATGAATAGATGACTTTCCTTATTTTTCGTTCGTGTACTTGTCTAATTCCTCATTTATGACTATGGATTATGGTAAGCTTGAAGATTATGGGAATAAATATGTAGCTTCAAGGAATGCTTAGAAAGGTTGGTATTATAGGATGCCAACCATACATTGCACAAATGTTCTTAGAGGTTGCTAAGGTATGGATATTACTATGTTATGAGTGTTTTGTGACTATAGATTATCTTTTATGTTTGAAAATGCATATTGGATTTCCAAACTTAATGTATGAAAGTCCTCTAAGTGTATGAATGCGTCCTAAATGAATCTAATGAAGAATGTTGGCTCAAATGCTTGAATGTAAAGATGCATGCTATACTTGGATTGTATTATGAGTTACTGCCTTGTCATGTCTATTCTTTATGAATGTGCCTTGTCTATGGTGACTTCAAAGGACTTCTTAGTGTGAGTAGTAAGATGGGATTCTACTTGCACATTGCACAAGTATAACTTAGAGTTACCTTAGATGTTGGTCTTAATGTGATGATGTGATTCATATAATGTTTATGTCTCTTAAATGCTTTATTGTGTAAAGGTGGAAAGGATAAATGGTACGTTCACTTTTGGGTGACCTTAAGGTGGTGCCTTAGTGTTGGTGGTGGTTTGGTACGCTACCCATAAATTGCACAAGGCATAGCTTGAGGATTACTTGAGGGTGAGGCTCAAGCTGAAGGTAAGGGGCTATATGTGATTTTGCTCAAATGTGAATTATGTGACTTTGTATATTGGTTGTGACTGATATTATGCCTCTCGTATCAATGTTCATGAAGTCTTACAAAAATGGCTTAAAGCATGACTTTCAACAAAATGCCCCTTTTAAAGCATGTTTTTGCATGGTCATCATACTTGATAAATTTTTGTTTGCTAACCCATATTTTCCTTATTTTTACAACAAGTGTAGGTTCCGGCAAGTGATTGCTTTCTCTAGTGAAGCGTAGTATTAGAGTTCTCTCAAGACCTCTATCGGTACTTCCTCATATGTCGAGGACAAGGATTTTATGTTACTAGTTTTTATGTTTAAGACTTTGTTAAGACTTCGATTGTAAAAGGCCGTGACCCTATCTTGTTAAAGTTTGTCCAAGTTGGCCATGTGAGACTTAGTATTCCGCTGCTTTATAAATGTCTTTTGATGTTGGATTTATTAAAGAAAAGTTTTAAATTCCGCACTATTTCTATGCATCTAATGTTATGAATGCTAAGAGGCTTGTATTAAACCCCTTCGGGGTCGATTAACCGTGTTACGACTAGGAGGTGCTCTTTGGTGGTGACAAACTTGGTATCAGAGCATAAGATTTTGGAAATGAATTTTAGGATCGATGTCTCACTAGCCACGTCTAGTAGAGTCTTATTCATCGGTGTGAGTCGCGACACATCTATGAGCAAGAGGCTATAGGACGTTAGGAGTTACACATATTTCTTCATTCTTCAAGTCATGCCATAGATTTTAACTCTAGAATGTCTCTCTCTTATTCCTTATCCGATGGTCTTTAGGGTATGACCATTCGAAAGGCTTATTCTAAAAGGAGTGAGAGAGGTTGGTTGTGATTCCAATTATGCCTTTGTGACTTGCTGGATTTGTGGTGATAGAATGTGATGTTGCCTTTAGTATGAATGGGTTACATTAATGTTATGCTTAGATGATGGTAGAACCCGACTTAGTTTTGATGAGTTTTGAGGTATGTTGAAAGATTTGATAAATGAGGTGTTTTAGAAATATTTTGATGTGTTGAGTGAGTAGACTCCCTAAAGGAAGGTATAAGTGTAATTCACGTTGATTTAGAATCATCTTGTGGGATGAGTGTGAATTTTTAATGATGTTTTGCTTAGACCTTAGAATTGAAAGAAGTAATGTTATAAAGAGTTTGTATAGGCTTGCCCCTATGGAGGGAGATAATGTCCTTAGATGGCAAGGTTGTTGAGAATCCTTGATGTTCATAAGGTAGGTTTGCTTGATTATCATACCTTAAGAGGTGTAGGGAATTTGAGGAGTCTAGACCCGGTGTAGTAGACTCGTATGATACCTTAAGTGGGGTTAGTAAGGTTGTTGTGAGCAAGAGTTGCTTAATGAGGACCTTTCCAGTTTAAAAGCTCTGGTAAGTGATAGATTCCACATGGATATGAATGTCTTGTTGAGGTTTTTATGTTGTTTTCAGGAAAGCCTTAGTTGCGTTTTCTCCTAAGTGGGGGATAATAAGGTTGTGAGAGTGTTGATGTCCTTTTCTCTTTCCTCCTAATCTTATTCAATCTTGAGACCATGAATTCCTAGTAGCTTGTTTCAAGTTTTGGAGTCATGTGCGAAAATGAGCTTCCACGGACTCCTTATTGTATGCATGTTTTCATGAAGTTTATGTTTATATGAGAAAATTAGTTTTCATGATTGTGTTCCTCATGTTAATATGCATCTATAATGAGTTGCCTAAATGTTTCATGAGTTGACTTGTTGTACATTCTTTGAAGTGTTCATGGAAGAGTTGCATAATTGCCTAATGATGTTGTGTTGAGCATGACCTGATTCGGAGAAGGAAGTTCCTCCAATGAAATGAGAAATGTTAAGTTTCCATGCATAATGTGTTCGTGGAGGTAGTTCCTACCTTCTTGTTGTGTTTTGAGCCTTTTGATGTGGAGTAGATGTTTACCCCTATATTTATGCTTTTATATTGATGTTACATGCCCGATTGTGGGCTGCTAGTCTTGAGTCGTTACCCTTTAATATGTTTAAACTGTCATTCGAGGACGAATGTTCATAAGTGAGGGATAATGTAACGACCCTAAAACAAACTAATGAAACTAGAGCCTAATGACTTTGTGTTGAGTTTGTAATAAGGTTTCAATGTTATGTAATGCTATCCCGAGCATTGTTTGATGGAGGTTGGTGAGTAAACGTCAAGGAACGTGATTGACTCCGTTGTTGGAAGACCCTTCTTAATATTGGTTAAGGGTTGGAAGAGCTAGGGCCTAGCCAAGGGGGCAAGGCCTAAGCAAAAGGCCAAGGCTGCCAAACCTTGGCCAAGCACTGCCTCATGACCACAGACACTTTCATGGTTACTCGTCTTGACCAGGGACCGTGAAGTGGTCTGTGAAGATCACTTGGGCAATTGGGAGGCAGGGCCTTGAGGCCAAGCTACTGCCCCAAGACCACGGTCACTTTCACGGACAGTGGCCTTGACCACAGACCATGAAGTGGTCCATGAAGATGGCTTAGTATCTTAGGGCTTGGCAAGGCAAAAAGGAGACAGTTCCCAAGAGGAAAACGGGCTCCTTCACGGGCTGTGGTCCCCTTTCACAGTCCGTACAAATGGACTTGGTCCCTGACTGGGCTGCCCTTGTGAGGGGTTTTTAAGTAATTTTGTTTTATTGTTTTATTTTGTGGGGTTGATTTTAAATGGTTTATATCATAAATATAAATAGTTTCAAGTCCTAAAACACTTCATTTTTACTCCTTTATTCAAAACACCCAAATCAAAATCCCCAAAGTTCTTCCTCTCTCAATATTTCTCTCACTAACTCAAGGAAGAAGAAGAAGTGGGAGCTAGGGTATGGATTCAAATCTTTCTTCATCAAATTTTGTGGGGAAATATTAGTAAAAGGTATGGTGATCCTTTATCTAGTGTTAGCTTTCACCATAGAGTCAATTTCAAAGAAGTTTCAAAGTTTTCAAGTTACACAAAACCCTAAGTTTTACTCAACCTCATGGGTTCTTGCATCAAACGTTCTCAAATGATAAATTATGATTATATTGATATTTAATTGATGATTTAAGATGAAAATACTATTTCAACCTATGATTTCTCTCAATTCCTAAATTGTGCCTAATGAAGTGGGTTTGTTGATTATGAATGAATGTTGATGGATTTATGCCTAGATTGATTTAGATTGTTGACTTGTATCATCATCTATGCCTTATTATGGTGAATTGTTGTAGTAGACTTGTGTTAGAGATGTTGATCCACTTGAAAGGTGGAGGTGTTTAATTATGATGTAGTTACTTGATGTTAGTATAATTCTACATGTATTTTTGATTAACCTAAGATTCTAGGGTTAGGTCATGAAAGAGGAAAATTGAGGCTTTAGATGAGATCCCCCAAGAATGATATGTAATGCCTTATATTAGATCACCTAGACTTGAATTGGTTTAGGGTAATACTTCTAAACATGAATTTACTTGATCATGATATTATGTGCATGTTGATGAATACTTTAAGTATAAAGTGCCAACCATGATGTGAATAATGTATTGATGAGTTGTCGAATCATGGTATTCCCTTATCTATTGTGCTATTGCTATATGTTGGGATGAGTTGATCCATAAACCTTGAAGGGCATATTGTGAAGGTTTGTGTGTGAACCCATGATTTACTTAGAAGTTGAAGGTCCTATGACTATTGAGTATATATGGGTATTGTTTAAAAGGCTATTCTTCCCTTACCCCTACACTTGATATTATATGAATGGTCTAGGATAACTATAATATTGTTGATTGTGTCATTGCTAGGACAATTACACATAGAGTCCATGCATAAACATGATCATAATGTATTAATGGTGTTAATTGAAAGTATAGGTCTCATATGCACCCTTACACATTATTATGCATGAAATGCACATAACCATGCTGATCATATTATGTTTATTGAAAGTCCATCCTCATGAGAACACATGATCTTGGTGTGATAGTTATTTTCATATACTAATGTTAATTCTAAGTTGAAAGGTAGTTCTCACTTATGTCGAGGAAAATGATTTTATGTTTCTAGTTTTTATGTTTAAGACTTTATTAAGACTTCGATTCTAAAATACCTCCATCGGTATGTCCTCATATGTCGTGGACAACGATTTTATGTTTCTAGTTTTTATGTTCAATACTTTATTAAGACTTCGATTGTAAAAGGCAGTGACCCTATCTTGTTAAAGTTTGTCAAAGTTGGCCATGTGAGACTTAGTATTCCGCTGCTTTATAAATGTCTTTTGATGTTTGATTTATTAAAGAAAAGTTTTAAATTCCGCACTATTTCTACGCATCTAATGTTATGAATGCTAAGAGGCTTATATTAGACCCCTTCGGGGTCGATTAGCCGTGTTACGACTAGGGGGTGCTCTCGAGTCGTGACAAACTTGGTATCAGAGCATAAGATTTTGGAAATGAATTTTAGGATTGATGTCTCACTAGCCACGTCTAGTAGAGTCTTGTTCATCGGTGTGAGTCGCGATACATCTATGAACGAGAGGCTATAGGACCTTAGGAGTTACACTTCTTTCTTCATTCTTCAATTCATGCCATAGATTTTAACTCTGGAATGCCTCTCTTTTATTCCTTATCCGATGGTCTTTAGGGTATGACCATTCGAAGGGCTTATTCTAGAAGGAGTGACAGAGGTTGGTTGTGATGCCAATTATGCCTTTGTGACTTGCTGGATTTGAGGTGATAGATTGTGATGTTGGCCTTACTATGAATGGGTTACTTTAATGTATCCTTAGATGATGGTAGAACCCGACTTGGTTTTGATGAGTTTTGAGGTATGTTGAAAGATTTGATGAATGAGGTATTTTAGAAATATTTTGATGTGTTGACTGAGTAGACTCCTTAAACGAAGGTATAAGTATAATTCACCTTGATTTAGAATCATCTTGTGGGATGAGTGTGAAGGTTTAGTGATGTGTTACTTAGGCCTTAGAATTGAAAGAAGTTATGTCATGAAGAGTTTGTATAGGCTTGCCCCAATGGAGGGAGATAATATCCTTAGATGGCAAGCTTGTTGAGAATCCTTGATATTCATAAGGTAGGTTTGCGTGATTATCGTAACTTAAGAGCTGTAGGGAGTTTGAGGAGTTTAGACCCGGTGTAGTAGACTCGTATGATACCTTGAGTGGGGTTAGTAAGGTTGGTTGTGAGCAAGAGTTGCTTAATGAGGACCTTTCTAGTTTAAAAGCTCTGGTAAGTGATAGATTCCTTATGGATATGAATGTCTTGTTGAGGTTTTTATGTTGTTTTCAAGAAAGCCTCAGTTGTGTTTTCTCGTAAGTGGGGGATAGTAAGGTTGTGAGATTGTTGATGTCCTTATCTGTTTCCTCCTAATCTTATTCAATCTTGAGACCATGAATTCCTAGTAGCTTGTTTCATGTTTTGAAGTCATGTGTGAAAATGAGTTTCCATGAACTCCTTATTATATGCATGTTTTCATGAAGTTTATGGTTATATGAGAAAATTAGTTTTCATGATTGTGTTCCTCATGTTAATATGCATCTATAATGAGTTGCCTAAATATTTCATGAGATGACTTGTTGTACATTCTTTGAAGTGTTCATGGAAGAGTTGCATAATTGCCTAATGATGTTGTGTTGAGCATGACCTGATTCGGAGAAGGAAGTTCCTCCAATGAAATGGGAAATGTTAAGTTTCCATGCATAATGTGTTGGTACAGGTAGTTCCTACCTTCTTGTTGTGTTTTGAGCCTTTTGATGTGGAGTAGATGTTTACCCTTATATTTATGCATTTATATTGATGTTGCATGCATAATTGTGGGCTGCTAGTCTTGAGTCGTTACCCCTTAATATGTTTAAACTGTCATTCGAGGACGAATGTTCCTAAGTGGGGGATAATGGAACGACCCTAAAACGAACTAATGAAACTAGAGCCTAATGACTTTGTGTTAAGTTTGTAATAAGGTTTCAATGTTGTGTAATGTTATCCCGAGCATTGTTTGACGGAAGTTAGTTAGTCAACATGAAGGAACGTGATAGACTCTGTAGTTGAAAGACCCCTCTTAATATTGGTTAAGGGTTGGAAGGGCTAGTGCCAAGCAAAAGGGGCAAGGCCTAAGCAAAAGGCCAAGGCTGCCCAACCTTGGCCAGGCATTGCCTCATGACCATAGTCTTTTTCACAGCCAGTGGTCTTGACCACGGACAGTGAAGTGGTCCGTGAATACAACTTGGGCAATTGGGAGGTAAGGCCTTGAGGCCAAGGTACTGCCGCAAGACCGTGACCACTTTCACGGCGAGTGGCCTTGACGACGGACCATGAACTGGCCTGTGAAGATGCCTTAGAATCATGGAGCTTGGCAAGGCAAAAAGGAGACACTTCCCAAGAGGATCATGGGTACCTTCACGGGCCGTGCTCCTATTTCGCGGTCCGTAGAAGTGGACTTGGTCCCTGACGGGGCTGCCCAAGTGAGGGTTTTTAAGTAATTTTGTTTTATTATTTTATTATGTGGGGTTGATTTTAAATGGTTTATATCATAAATATAAATAGTTTCAAGTCCTAAAACCCTTCATTTTTACTCATTTATTCAAAACACCCAAATCAAAACCCCCAAAGTTCTTCCTCTCTCAAAATTTCTCTCTCTACCTCAAGGATGAAGAAGAAGTGGGAGCTAGGGCTTGGATTCAAAGCTTTCTTCATCAAATTTTGTGGGGATATCTTAGAAAAAGGTATGGTGATCCTTCATCTAGGGTTAGCTTTCTTCGTAGAGTCAATTTTAAAGAAGTTTCAAAGTTTTCAAGTTACACAAAACCCTAAGTTTTACTCAACCTCATGGGTTCTTGCATCAAACGTTTTCAAATGATAAACTATGATTATGTTGATGTTCAATTGATGATTTAAGATGAAAATACTCTATGAACCCATGATTTCTCTCAATTCCTACATTGTGCCTTATGAAGTTGGTTTGATGATTATGAATGAATGTTGATGGAGTTATACCTAGACTGATTTAGACTGTTTACTTTTATCATCATCTATGTCTTATTATGGTGAAATGTTGTATTAGACTTGTGTTAGAGAACGAAGGGTAAAGTATGCCTTCACACATGTAGATACGATTCCATACTAATTATGCAAAATTGAGAAATAATGCTTAGTATTGTGTGGATATGGAGAATGAGGAAAATGCCCCTCCACTAATGCAATTGGTTGGGTAATCTATAGTAAACTCATTAGATGGAAGCTCCTCCGCAAATGCAATAGGTTTGGGTTTCTAGTAGCAATCTCCCTATCCCATAAGTATGTGCCAAACATAGGACTTAGCTAGTGGATCCACTTAGAAGTTAATATGATTAGTTCTACCTTCGGCAAGTAAGAACGCCTTCTTTCGGTGTGGGGTTATATGACACCGGATTCCATGTACATCACATGGTCTATGTCAGTTATGGCTAATATTCCCTAATAACAATAAGATAATGAATATGATAGGAACTATACTGAGACTTCTTAATGGGTTTACTTGGTAGAAGTGGGGGTATGCGACATTACTTTTACATTGCACAAAGAGACTTATTAGGTTTTTCTGGAATGGTTGCCTTATGGTATGATAAGATATGAATAAATGACTTACCTTATCTTTAGTTCGTGTACTTGTATAATTCCTCATTTATGACTATGGATTGTGGTAAGCTTGAAGATTATGGGAATGAATATGTGGCTTCAAGGAATGCTTAGAAAGGTTGGTATTATAGGATGCCAACCATACATTGCACAACTGTTCTTAGAGGTTGCTAAGGTATGGATATTACTATGTTATGAGTGTATTGTGACTATAGCTTATCTTCTACGTTTGAAAATGCATATTAGCTTTCCAAACTTAATGTATGAAAGTCCTCTAAGTGAATAAATGTGTCCAAAATGAATCTAATGAAGAATGTTGGCTTAAATGCTTGAATGTAAAGATGCATGCTATACTTGGATTTTATTATGAGTTACTTCCTTGTCATGTCTACTCTATATGAATGTGCCTTGTCTATGGTGACTTCAAAGGAGTAGCTAGTGTGTGTAGTAGTATGGGATGCTACTTGCACATTAGACAAGTATGACTTAGAGTTGCCTTAGATGTTGGTCTTAATGTGATGATGTGATTCATATAATGTTTATGTCTCTTAAATGCTTTATAGTGTAAAGGATTAAAGGATAAATGGTATGTTCACTTTTGGGTGACCTTAAGGTGGTGCCTTAGTGTTGGTGGTGGTATGGGAAACTACCCATACACTGCACAAGGCTTAGCTTGAGGGTTACTTGAGATGGATGCTCAAGCTGAAGTTAAGGGGCTATATGTGATTTTGCTCAAATGTGAATTATGTGACTTTGTATGTTGGTTGTGACTGATATTATGCCTTTCGTATCAATGTTCATCATGTTTTAAAAAATGGCATAAAGCATGACTTTTAACAAAATGCCCCTTCTTAAAGCATGTTTTTGCATGCTCATCATACTTAGTACATTTTTGTGTGCTAAGCCATATTTTTCTTATTTTTACTACTAGTGGAGGTTCTTGCAAGTGATTACTTTCTCTAGGGAAGCTTGGGATTAGAGTTCTCTCAAGACCTCTTTTGGAATGTCTTCATATGTCAACGACAAGGATTTTATGTTTCTAGTTTTTATGTTTAAGACTTTGTGAAGTCTTCGATTGTAAAGGGTCGTGACCCAATCTTGTTAAAGTTTGTCCAAGATGGCCATCTGAGACTTAGTATTCTATTGCTTTATAAATGTCATTTGATGTTGGATTTACTAAAGAAAAATTTTAAATTCCGCACTATTTCTATTCATCTAATGTTATGAATGCTAAGAGGCTTGTATCAGACCCCTTTGGGGTCATGTACACCGTATTACGACTAGGGGGTGCTCTCGGGTCGTGACAAACTTGGTATCAGAGCATAAGATTTTGGAAATGGTTTTTAGGATCAATGTCTCACGAGCCACGTGTAGTAGAGTCTTCTTAATCGGTGTGAGTCGCGACACATCTATGAGCGAGAGGCTATAGGACGTTAGGAGTTACACTTCTTTCTTCATTCTTCAAGTCGTGCCATAGAGTTTAACTCTAGAATGTCTCTCTCTTATTCCTTATCCTATGGTCTTGAGGGTATGAACATGTGAAAGGCTTATTCTAGAAGGAGTGAGGGAGAAAGGTTGGTTGTGATGCCAATTATGGCTATGTGACTTGTTGGATTTGAGGTGATAGATTGTGATGTTTCATTTAGTATGAATGGGTTACTTTAATGTTATGCTTAGATGATGGTAGAACCCGGCTTACTTATGATGAGTTTTGAGGTATGTTGAAAGATTTGATTAATGAGGTGTTTTAGAAACGTTTTGATGTGTTCAGTGTGTAGACTCCTTCAAAGAGGGTAAACGGGTAATTCACCTTGATTTAGAATCATCTTGCGGGATGAGTGTGAAGGTTTAAGGATGTGTTGCTTAGACCTTAGAATTCAAAGAAGTGATGTTGTAAAGAGTTTTTATAGGCTTGCCTCTATGGGGGGAGATAATGTGCTTAGATGGCATGGTTATTGAGCATCTTTGATGTTCATGAGTTAGGTTTGCTTGATTATATCTTATTAAGAGGTTTAGTGAGTTTGAGGAGTCTAGACCCGGTGTGGTAGACTCGTATGAGACCTTAAGAGGTGTTAGTAAGGTTTGTTATGAGCAAGAGTTGCTTATTGACGACCTTCCTAGTTTAAAAGCTTTGGTAAGTGATAGATTCCTTATGGATATGAATGTCTTGTTGAGGTTTTTATGTTGTTTTAGTGATATCCTTAGTTGGGTTTTCTCCTAAGTGGGGGATAGTAAGGTTGTGAGAGTGTTGATGTCCTTATCTCTTTCCTCCTATTCTTATTCAAGCTTGAGACCAAGAATTCCTAGTAGCTTGTTTCATGATTTGGAGTCATGTGTGAAAATGAGTTTCCATGGTCTCCTTATTATATTCATGTTTTGATGAAGTTTATTTTCATATTCGAAAATGAGTTTTCATGATTGTGTTCCTTATGTTAATATGCATCTATAATGAGTTGCCTAAATGATTCATGAGTTGGCTTGTTGTACATGATTGGATGTGTTGTTGGAAGAGTTGCATAATTGCCTAATGATGTCGTTTTGAGCATGATCTGATTCAGAGAAGGAAGTTCCTCCAATGAAATAAGAAATGTTAAGTTTCCATTCATAATGTGTTGGTAGAAGTAGTTCCTACCTTCTTGTTGTGGTATGAGCCTTTTTATGTGAAGTAGATGTTTCCTCTTATGTTTATGCATTTATATTGATGTTGCATGCATGATTGTGGGCTACTAGTCTTGAGTCGTTACCCCTTAATATGTATAATGCGACATTCGAGGATGAATGTTCCTAAGTGGGGGATAATGTAACGACCCTAAAAATGAACTAGTGAAACTAGAGCCTAATGACTTTGTGTTGAGTTTGTAATGAGGTTTCATTTTGTGTAATATTGTCCCGAGCCTTGTTTGATGGAGGTTAGTTAGTCAACGTAAAGGTACGTGATATACTGTGTAGTTGAAAGACCCTTCTTAACGTTGGTTAAGAGTTGGAAGAGCAAGTGCCAAGCAAAGGGGGAAAGGCCAAAGCAAAAGGCCAAGGCTGCCAAACCTTGGCCAAGCACTGCCTCATGACCACAGACACTTTCATGGTTACTCGTCTTGACCAGGGACCGTGAAGTGGTCTGTGAAGATCACTTGGGCAATTGGGAGGCAGGGCCTTGAGGCCAAGCTACTGCACCAAGACCACGGCCACTTTCACGGACAGTGGCCTTGACCACGGACCATGAAGTGGTCCATGAAGATGGCTTAGTATCTTAGGGCTTGGCAAGGCAAAAAGGATACAGTTCCCAAGAGGAAAACGGGCACCTTCACGGGCTGTGGTCCCCTTTCACAGTCCGTACAAATGGACTTGGTCCCTGACGGGGTTGCCCAAGTGAGGGGTTTTTAAGTAATTTTGTTTTATTGTTTTATTTTGTGGGGTTGATTTTAAATGGTTTATATCATAAATATAAATAGTTTCAAGTCCTAAAACACTTCATTTTTACTCCTTTATTCAAAACACCCATATCAAAACCCCCAAAGTTCTTTCTCTCTAAATATTTCTCTCTCTAACTCAAGGAAGAAGAAGAAGTGGGAGCTAGGGTTTGAATTCAAATCTTTCTTCATCAAATTTTGTGGGGATATCTTAGAAAAAGGTATTGTGATCCTTCATCTAGGGTTAGCTTTCACCCTAGAGTCAATTTCGAAGAAGTTTGAAAGTTTCCAAGTTACACAAAACCCTAAGATTTACTCAACCTCATGGGTTCTTCCATCAAACGTTTTCAAATGATAAATTATGATTATATTGATGTTTAATTGATGATTTAAGATGAAAATACTATTTCAACCTATGATTTCTCTCAATTCCTAAATTGTGCCTAATGAAGTGGGTTTGTTGATTATGAATGAATGTTGATGGAGTTATGCCTAGATTGATTTAGATTGTTGACTTGTATCATCATCTATGCCTTATTATGGTGAATTGTTGTAGTAGACTCGTGTTAGAGATGTTGATCCACTTGAAAGGTGGAGGTGGTTAATTATGATGTAGTTACTTGATGTTAGTATAATTCTACATGTATTCTTGATTAACCTAAGATTCTAGGGTTAGGTCATGAAAGAGGAAAATTGAGGGTTTAGATGTGATCCCCCAAGAATGATATGTAATGCCTTATATTAGATCACCTAGACTCGAATTGGTTTAGGGTAATGTTTCTAAACATGAATTTACTTGATCATGATATTATGTGCATGTTGATGAATACTTTAAGTATAAAGTGCCAACCATGATGTGAATAATGTAATGATGAGTTGTCGGATCATGGTATTCCCTTATCTATTGTGCTATTGCGATATGTTGGGATGAGTTGATCCATAACCCTTGAAGGGCATATTGTGAAGGTTTGTGTATTTTGGCAAGATTGTGTGTGAACTCATGATTTACTTAGAAGTTGAAGGTCCTATGAATATTGAGTATATATGGGTATTGTTTAAAAGGCTATGCATCCCTAACCCCTACACTTGATATTGTATGAATGGTCTAGGATGACTATAATGTTATTGATTGTGTCATTGCTAGGACAATTACACACAGTCCATGCATAAACATGATCATAATGTATCAATGGTGTTAATTGAAAGTATAGTTCTCATATGCACCCTTACACATTATTATGCATGAAATGTACATAACCATGTTGATCATATTCTGCTGATTGAAAGTCCATCCTCATGAGAACACATGATCTTGGTATGATAGTTATTTTCACATATTAATGTTGATTCTAAGGTGATAGGTAGTTCTCACTTAAATGTATCTATGAGCTATTAAGTGAGTTGTATTGAACGAAGGTTAAAGTATGCCTTCACACATGTAGATACAATTCCATACTAAGTATGTATAATTGGGAAATACTGCTTAGTACAGAGTAGATATGGACAATGAGGAAAAGACCCCTCCGCTAATGCAATAGGTTGGGTCAATTATAGTAAACTCATGACATGGAAGCTCCTCCGCTAATGCAATAGGTTGGGTTTCTAGTAGCAATCTCCCTATCCCATAACTATGTGTCAAACATAGGACTTAGCTAGTGGATCCACTTAGAAGCTAAATATGATTAGTTCTACCTTCGGCAAGTAATAATGCCTTCTTTCTATGTTGGGTTATATGACACCGGATTCCACATAGCTCACATGGTCTATGTCGGTTATGGCTAATATTCCCTAATAACAATAAGATAATGAATATGATAGGAACTATACTATGACTTCTTAATGGGTTTACTTGGTAGAAATGGGGGTATGGGACTTCACATTTATATTGCACAAGGAGACTTATTAGGATGTTGTGGAATGGTTTCCTTATGGTATGATAAGATATGAATAAATGACTTTCCCTATCTTTAGTTTATGTACTTGTATAATTCCTTATTTATGACTATGGATTATGGTAAGCTTGAAGATTTTGGGAATAAATATGTGGCTTCAAGAAATGCATAGTAAGGTTGGTATTATAGGATGCCAACCATACATTGCACAAGTATACTTATAGGTTACTAAGGTATGGATATTACTATGTTATGAGTGTATTGTGACTATAGCTTATCTTCTATGTTTGAAAATGCTTATTGGCTTTCGAAACTTAATGTATGAAAGACCTCTAAGTGCATAAATGAGTCCTAAACGAATCTACTGAAGAAAGTTGGCTTAAATACTGGAATGTAAAGATGCATTCAATACTTGGATTGTATTATGAGTTACTTCCTTGTCATGTCTATTCTATATGAATGTGCCTTGTCTATGCTGACTTCAAAGGAGTACTTAGTGTGAGTAGTAGCATGGGTTGCTACTTGCATATTGCACAAGTATGACTTAGAGTTGTCTTAGATGTTCGTCTTAATGTGATGGTGTGATTCATATAATGTTTATGTCTCTTATATGCTTTATTGTGTAAAGGTGGAAAGGATGAATGGTAGGTTCACTTTTAGGTGACCTTAAGGGGGTGCCTTAGTGTTGGTGGTGGTATGGGACGCTACCCATACATTGCACAAGGAATAGCTTGAGGGTTACTTGAGGTGGAGGCTCAAGGTGAAGGTAAGGGGTTAGATGTGATTTTTCTCAAATGTGAATTATGTGACTTTTATGTTGTTTGTGACTTATATTATGCCTCTCGTATCAATGTTCATCAAGTTTTACAAAAATGGCATAAAGCATGACTTTAAAAAAAATGCCCCTTTTTAAAGCATGGTTTTGCATGATCATCATACTTATTACATTTTTGTGTGCTAACCCATATTTTTCTTATTTATACTACAAGTGTAGATTCCGGCAAGTGATTGCTTTCTCTAGGGAAACTTGGGATTAGAGTTCTCTTAAGACCTCTTTCGGTATGTCCTCATATGTTGAGGACAAGGTTTTTCTGTTTCTAGTTTTAATGATTAAGATTTTGTTAAGACTTCAATTGTAAAAGGCCGTGACCCTATCTTGTTAAAGTTTGTCCAAGATGGCCATGTGAGACTTAGTATTCCGCTGCTTTATAAATGTCTTTTGATGTTGGATTTATTAAAGAAAAAATTTAAATTCCACACTATTTCTATGCATCTAATGTTATGAATGCTAAGAGGCTTGTTTAGACCCATTCGGAGTTGAGTACGCCGTGTTACAGCTAGGAGGTACTCTCGGATCATGACAGCCGTTGATGCAGGATTTTCCCTCCAAGGCGAGGCTACCAGTGTGGGATTTTTTCGCCAGAGCGGGACAGGGCGAGAAACAACCTTAGCCTTGTCTCCTTTATTTTCCCTAGTCACAATTATGGACCCAGAATCTTACTCAAACTAATCCCTGCAATCGAATTAGTGTTTAGCAATCGAGACTAGTTTGTAAAACTTAGTAATTAACTTTGTACTGCGGAAACAACTGAAAAACCAGCATCCACATGCTACAAAAACATAAGAAAGGCGAAAAGATAAAGGAAACATTTTGTCCTAAATTACAACCCAAAAAGAGCGAGAAGCCAAGTCAAGATCCCTGGGACTGGGAGGTGTCACTGTCGGAGTCTAGATATTCCGGGGGCACCAGGCATGTCATGGCCTCCTCCAGGAAACAGAATTGCCAGTAATATACCTTATCGACTATGGGAATATCATGTCTGGGGGTGATGGAAGTGAATATGATCTTCACCGCCTTCCATATTCGGACAAGCAGAGGGTCCCTCTCCAGGCCCTTCCTCGTCTTCTGGCGCAGCTCGCAACGGAGCATCTCAAGCTCTAGGGCGGTGTTGGGGGAACTAGAGTGGTGTCAGCAATAAGGCGCCCCAATCTCTTTCGGATAGCTGCCAAGTCCTCCTTTACCTGTGCAGCTGAGAGTGGGGGACTGGGACCCGATAGGATGAGTGTGGTCACCTCCCTCATCGTCCGACTCCACGGCCGCCTGACTACTATTGGCCCTGTCCGTCCTCCTTTTCTTGCTCCGAGAAGTAGAGTCATATCTAACCAAAAAAAGGGTGAAATAGGGGATCCATTGGGTGTACCTCATCAGTATCTACTAGGGGCACCCCCGCCTGCTTGCACAACACAGTGATAGGTTTGGGCAGGAAGAAAGGCTTCTTGTTACCCCGCTAAAACATCTTCCACTTTGGGATAATCTACACCCCCACATTTAGCTCAATGCCCTGCACTGCCCACGCCACTACCAAGGCCCAATGAAATGTCATGTGTGTCTGATTGCTCGATGGGTTAATCATCCTAGTGACCAAGTAAAGCCACCTCTTAGCATCCGGTGACCAGTCCGCACAAGTAATCCCCTCAGTAGTAGGCGAATAGACCTTGTCCCGGCGTGCAGGTTCCAACAGTGTGTCCCTCAGCCAGCCAAGATCCATCTTCCTCAGTGTAGCCTCATACTTATCATTTGAGGCCTCGGGAAACTCGAGCACTTTATTTACGGGAGAGGCATTCAGGGGGATGTCAACTCCCCGGATGCGGATGTTGGGGTGAGGACCATCCTAGCGGACGGTGGGCAGGATAGCGTAGAACTCCCTCACCCAGTTAGGACACGCGGCAGGGGGAGCCTCGGTCAGTGGAGCCCACCCAAATTCTATCAGGCGAGCATAGAAGACAGACTCTTTCTCCTCCAGCTTGAGTAAGACGAAGCCCCTCTCACAACAGAAGTTGTTTTTCCGAAAGTCATGAAATATCTCTCGACTAGCAGCATCAGGAAATCGGACAACAGGAAAATTTTCCTCATTTAGACCTGCCATTTAGATATCCTCCAAAAAGTTAATAAGCGCATTAGAACACCAGGGGAATTAGGTAAAGTATAGTTAAAAAAAAGAAGGGAGAAATTTTCTATCAAAAAGGGGTGCATGCCACTAGTCTGGCTCATCCCGCCACAGCGGCCAAAATCCCACTAGAGTGGGATAACGAAGGCCGCCACAGCAGGATGAAGGTCGCCAAAGAGGCATTCATCTGGGACGAACGCCAGGCATGATCATGGCTTCTCTTTTCCCCAAAATCCCCATTTTGACATAATTTCAGCAGATCAGAGTATATTAACTACCCTAGAACCTAAATATGCAGTCATATTAGCAAATAAACCCCTAAACAGTACCCAAATCTGAGTTTCCTATCTAGAAACCCTTCAAATTCCCCCATCTGTTTTGGTACCGATTCAAACGTATTTCTACAAAATCCTTACGCCTAGGACATTGTGGAGACGTTGGGGATGTAATGGGAGGATCCGTGCTACGTTTTTCTAGTAAATGGAGAAACCTATATTAAAAGTTTTAAATATTCACCCTAAGGCATTCCTAATCAATCAATTAGTGTCATGCATTCGTAGTTAAGTAAATAATGGAAGTAAAGAGTGTAAGAAACATGATTATTACCTGAATTTTGACATTCAGAGCGAAGCAATCGAGAAGGTTTTTCAGAATTTGTTTGGAGAGTTGGAATAAATGTGGGAAAATGAATCCCTCCCCAATGTACTATTTCTCGATCTCCCGCCTCAGTGGGAGATCCCTCGCCACAACGGCCCCACCTCAGCGGAAGGGTTGCTCCATTATGAGATCCGAGGTGTTAAACTTTGAGTCCTCTTTCCAAGGACACAAACTTGTTCTCATTTTGATTTTGAAAGTAAAATATTGTGCTTGTCTTAGTGAAGCACTGTCGGGAAGGTGAAACTTGACGACTAGCTAGACGGCCCTTGAAGTGTTTCATGGACCGTGAAGGGTTTAACGGTCTATAAAACCTCCATTTTAAGGCATTTTTTTAGTTTTTAAAGTTGGGGTCATTTTGGTCTTTCCCCTATGCGTTTGGTACTTAAACTACATCATTTTGACCCCTATTTTACGCCTAAACCATGATGTTTTACACCTAATTAAGGGCTTATAAAGTGCTACTCAATTCTTTTACGTTCATTAACATCACAAGACATTAGAGAAAGGTTCCAAGAGGAGAAAATCTAGGGTTCAAGTGTTCTTCGAGTTTCGTCGATTTCACCAAAGAACTTCCTTCTTCCAGGTATGTAAGGCTATCATAGTATTTGTCTAGTTCGTCCTCAGACCCTATATCTACTTTCAATTCAGACAACGAGTAATCTAGGGTTTTATCCTTAGATTTGAGTATTCTTGAGATTAGTTGATTTTGAGTTCTTCAGTTGTTGATTCTTTTTAATATTCAATTCCTAATAATTTAATTGTTATATGTTATACATAGATATCCTTGAGTAGAGATTTGCATGTCTATATTAAATCATAAACCCAATGAATTAAGTATTTTTTAGATGAGTGTATCGTTGAATTCTTCAGTTCTAAATATAGAGTTTTGTATATTGTTATCGAGATCCTTGATTTTATTCGTCCATGTCTATTTTTCTGCATGAACCCTACTCTTGAGTATTGATTTAATTCTTATTGAGAATCTTTTAAACAAAACATTATTGTTTAAGCTGAGGTTTGAGGAAGTAAAGAGAAGCCCGAGAAAGAGTAGAAGGGAACTAAATATTTCCCAAATGTTTCATTTTTACATGAAGAAAAAGAGCAGACTTTTTTGGACAAAAGTTGAAAGAGTTTTGAGAAAGATTAAGTACATAGCAGTTACCTCTTTAGGAGGCCCATTTTTGAGTAATTATCTCAACCCAAAATGTATTTTTTACATTGAGCAAAGAGAAAAGTTTTTTTATAAATGAGCTATGAGTTTCAGAGATATTTCAGAAAAACTACCTCTTTTAATAGGATAGCTTGGGCAATTATTTGAAACCAGAGAAAGAGTATATTTTTATACATTTGAGAAAAAAAATATTATTGGGAGTAGTATTGACCACATATATGGGCGAGAGTTTAGATAACTAATAGCCCCCATAAACTATGTCATGCAAACATGGGTACTTATCAAAGTTTTTAGATGAATCCTTAATGCCTTCGGGCAAAGCTTACTTGATCTTCTTAGTTGAGGTGTCCTATATCCCGGCATGATATAGGACTTCTGGAAGCATGGACAAGACGTTGTATCATCGCGTAGCTCCTAGCGATGGTTGTCGGTTAGAGAATCCCCCAATAGAGTTAAAGTGTAATTTTATATATCACTTATTATGTTAAATTTCAGAGTTGGGAAAGTATCTAGTAAACTTAAATAATTTCATTCCTTTAATTCTTTATATTCAACTGAATTTATGTTATATATTTTGCAGTCTTTTTATTCACTTATTTTGCCTTTGTTATATTACATACTCGTACATTCAATGTATTGATGTCATTCGACATACATCTTTTATGATGCAGATACATGTGTTCAGGATGATATTAGGCGCTTTGTTTAGATCATTTGGCACTCAAGTTATCTTTTGGTGAGCCTCCTAGCATTCTGGAGGACTCCCCTTTTCCTTTTATTTTAGTCATTTTAGTGTTTTGGGGCTTGTCTAGACATCCATGTTGAACTATAGAGCCTTCATAGATAGTTAGAGTTGATGAGTCTCCCAGTATGTTCCTTTTCTGTTTCGAGATCTTGAAAGCTATTAGTTATACTTTATTAAGTATTTTTAGAAATTTATTGGAGTTGAGTTTAATTCAGACTATTGAGTTTAATTATGCATTTAAAGTTTCCTATTTGCTTGAGTAAGTCTTCCACTAAGTATTCAGTCAAACCAAGGGTTCGCTTGGGGACCAGCAATAGGGTGTTTAGGAACATTTTACTTTCTTCTTACTCTTGTTCGTGTGATAGAGTTCAACTATATAAATGTTTCCTTTAACTCGTGCTTACGCGTCTCATTCCAGACCATGCCTTAATGAAGATTCATTTGAGCATGTCCTGCTAGGAGAAATACTATTCCTCAAGGTTAAGAAGCTCCTAATGCACCATATGTCCAACCCTCTCAAGGACAAGTCACCAGTGGTAAGTTCAGGAATGATATACAAATGCTCACTCAGGTTGTGGCAAACTAGGTTGGTCAACCAGGAGCGGGTCGTCAGGATGTAACTAATGCATCTTGAATTCATGAGTTCTTGAGAATGAATCCCCCGGAGTTTACTAGGTCGCATGTCATTGAGAATCCGGAGAACTTTGTGGAAGAGCTTTAGAAAGTATTTGAGTTCATGTGTGTTACCTATATAACGCATGTGGAGTTAGCCTCATATCAACTCAAATTTTTTGCTAGGATATTGTTTGATAAGGTGAAGAAGAATTGGGTTGAGGGGGCACCACTTTTCAGTTGAGATGTGTTTGAGGAAGCTTTCTTAGGGTGTATCTTTCCTCGAGAGCTAAGGGAAGTTAAACTGAGAGAGCTCCTGAATCTGAAAAAGGAAGCGATGAGTGTGCAGGAGTACAGTCTCAAGTTTACTGCACTATCTTGCTATGCACCAGAGATGGTGGCAGATATGAGGAACATGGTGAGTTTGTTCGTGTTCGGACTATCCCACTTATCCAACAAGGAAGGTAAGCCAACTATGTTGTTAGGGGACATGGACCTATGTCGACTCATGATTAATGTGCATCAGGTTGAGAGAGATAAGTTAAAGGGTAGTGAAAATTTTCGCAACAATAGGGCCAAGACAACAAATAATGAGATTGGCTCGCAAAAGATAGGAAATGGGCATCGGTCATGTTTTCAGCAAAGGTCATCTAGACCTGATCCTTCTTCGGCTAGTGTACCTGCACAAAAAATAGAAATGATCACAGGAATTAGTGTTCTCAAAATTTCAGAGTCTAGGGTAATACGTATCAGGGAAGTGTGGCACAAGGTTTCAGAGCCCGTCTTATGCTTAGTGTGTTAGGATATATCCATGAGAATGTCATGATGTCTCCAATTGTTGTTTCATGTGTGGTTAGATAGGTCAATTAATGAGAGAATCTCCTAAGAATAGGTAGGGTAATGGGGCAATAGAGCCCGATCTCCTTCAGTAGCTCCAGTAGATCGAAATACCTAGAGAGGAGCTACTACTTTAACAGAGAGAGGTACAAACTGTCTGTATGCTATAGCTTGTCACGAAGATTAGGAGAAATCGCCATATGTTGTCAATGGTATGCCTAAATTCTTTACTTTTGATTTTAATGACATACTTGATTCAGGTGCAAATTTGTTTTTTGTGACTCCCTATGTAGCCATGAGGTTTGACATTACCCCTGAACAACTTCTTGAGCTCTTCAGTGTTTCCACACCTATTTGTGAGTCTATTCTAGTAGAAAGAGTCTATCATGATTGTACCATCTCTGTCTATCACAAGGACGGGATAGCTGACTTAGTGGAGCTAGACATGGTGGACTTTGATGTTATTTTAGGTATTGGCTGGGTTCATGCTTGTTATTCCTCAGGGGATTGCAAAAACTGGAGGATTCAACTTTCAGTTTCCTGATGAGCCAGATTTAGAGTTGAGGGGTAGTTCAACAGTTCCGAAAGGTCATTTTATTTGATACCTTAAGGCTAGAAAGTTAGTTTCTAAAGGGTGCATCTATCACTTCGTCCAAGTTAATGACTCTAGTGTAGAGACACCACCTATTCAGTAAATTCTTATTGTGAGTAGGTTTCCAAATGTCTTTCGAGACGATCTTCCAAGAGTCCCTCCGGAGTAGGAAATAAACTTTGGACAGCATGTGGAAATTTTTAAAAAAAGTAAAAAATCCTTTTGTTGAATGTTTACCTGTGCACACCTAAAGTTCCAAGACATAGATATCCATTAAGGCAAAACTAAAGAACACATTTATGTTTTTGAGTAACTTATTTAAATTTCTAGTTTAGTTTGTCCAAGCTCCTCTTAAAGCATAATGTAGTATAGCTTCAGTGACTCTTAATCAGGAGACGACAATATAGAATGTTCCTAGCTTGACTTGTTTTTATTTTTGCCTCTTCAAAAGAATTACCAGGAAGATAGGTTTGTTCTTATTCTCATTAAAAAAACAAATGAACATAGATACTTGTAAAGATAGACAGTTGTGAAGTATGTTATCAATTTTTTTTTTGCAGTGATAGAAAGAGTGCAATTGTTTGACTTTGCTGAATGATACTGATATTATGCCAAAAGAAAACAATAATGGAACTAGTCAATTTAATCTATTAGTGTTACAGTCATATACTTGCTATAGGTCTTCAAAATTCACCTCACCTGAACATCTATATGTATTCATTTACAAATTTTGTAAATTGAGTAGCTTTTTTTATATTCAGGATTGGAACTTTTTGTATATGCATTTACAAGATTTCTAAAGATCATTCATATAGAAAGGGTATACCGCACATTAAATCAAAAAAATAAAACGAACGTTGATACTCTTCCAAATTACAAGACATAAAGTAAGAACAAAAATTATGGTGAGAAATTTACAACTGGAATCATCATAATCTCAAAACTTTTTCCTATTCCAACAACACTTCGGCACACACGGGTCATTAGCAGGTTTATGCATATGCTAAAAGTTCACCATTACAATCCGTCACTTGGATTCCCTTTGATCTGCTAACCTTTCTTTAAATTTCCTCTTGCTTAATTCAAATTTCTTCTTCACTGTCGCTCTGTGTTTCTTTTTGCATTGGTCTTGCAACTCCAATGCTTTGTGATGATTTCTGCATTGTTATTGTACTTCAACTGCAGTTGCTTTGTTTTGGATGAGGAGTAGGAGAAACTTTTGCATTCATCTTCATCAACGAAAGTAGAATGCTCTTTGCCTAACCAGTGGTGCACTATTTTCTTCTGTATTTGGTAGGGGTCTGTTGTGCAACTTCTCCATCTTCTTCAAACCTTTGTCAAGGTGCTTCTCGAAATAATTATGAAAATGAGTAATTTTTTCAAGCTGATCAATCACAATTTGTGTATTTTTTTGAGCTGATCAATCACAATTTGTATCCCTCTCTTAAAAATATACACCCTAATTCTACGATATTTAGAAATGTTTTCCCCTTTTCCAATATTGTTTAGGATAGACATAAATTCGGAAACTTTTTCCCCTTTTCCAATATTGTTTAAAACTGTCTACAAATATACTTTTCTTATATGATTTAGGAGTATGCTGCCTTGCTACCTTGATGTAACAACAATTTCAAAACACCGGGTTTGGATAAGTATCTTTATAGGCTTGTTTGGTATGAGGGATAAGAGATAATTAATTACATGATTAATTTAAGAATGAATTTATTCCGTGTTTGTTTCTCATAAAAACACAGGATATGTTGTCCGTAATTGTAGTGTTATTTTTGTCCACATTGAGGATGGAATAACAATCATGTCCTATGATAATTAATCTCAAATTAACTTGGTCCCGAAACAAATGGAGCCTTTTAAACTCATGCATAACTAAGTTGTTTGGATGATGTTTGCAGCTATGGGTTGTATCCTCTATTGGAGCAAATTTATTATTTGTTGTTAATAACATTTGTTATTTTTAGTTATATGATTTGCAGGGGCTGAGCTAAAATAGGAGTTGGGGGTTTGGCCAAATCTAGTAACTTTTTTCCAAATTCTATATTTGTATGAACTATTAATTTAGAACCAATAACTCAAACGTACTAGGATTCTAAACCAGAAATATCAAATTAGAGTTTTACTTTTTTGTATTATTCGTACCTCTACGATTTGTATTATATGTTTTATAAATACTTTGGTATTTTTCTAAGAATGTTGGTGTCACGATTCAAGTCTGCACCCTAAACGTGATCGTCATTAGGAATTACTAATGGCTTCAAGCAAACTCTTGACCTGACATGCTATAAGGTTGAACACTGATTTCTGCGGAAGATAAGGAATAATCAATAATGGTTTGAACTTTTGAAAGTAAAATAGTCTTTATAATAAAACAAATGAACAAAAATCAAATTCATGATATGTCAACCATTAAATTTATTGGTTTATAAAGTTGAATTAATGTTTAAATAAAATAATACGAAAACTACCTAATTACATAAAAATTTCTACCATTTGTATTAATTCTCCCTATAGTGTGAAAGTAATTTAAACCTCCGCTCACTTCATCAACTATATTTATTTTGTCCTCCAATAGTTATCAAAAAAGAGAAGAAATTTCTAAATTTCCAATGATAAGGTGTATACTTCCTTTGTGTTCTAATCAATCAATTAGTGTCATGCATTCATAGTGAAGTAAATAATGAAGTAAAGAGTGTAAGAAACAAGATTATTACCTGAATTTTGACATTCAGAGTGAAGCAATCGAGAGGGTTTTTTGGATTTTTTTTGGAGAGTTGGAACAAATGTGGGAAAATGAACTTCCCACCCCCCCAATGTACTATTTCCCGATCTCCCGTTGAGGCGGGGGATCTCTCGCCATAGCGGCCCGACCTCAGCAGAAGGGTTGCCTCCTTGGCGGGGTCAGGCTACGTAATTTGGACGTGTTCGTTTCTTCATGTGTTGCCTTAATTCCTAACTCACCCCTTGAGTACAACATCATTTGTGTTTTGATTGGGAGGAGTCACCACCCGGCGTGGTTTTCGTAATGGACCAATTCTTTAGTTAGAAGTAACCCGAGACAGAGTGTGTGATGACCCATGCACTAATCGTTCAGGGATGAATGAGGGTAAATTTGTATCTATTGTAACGACCCGAACGGTCGTTAATTAGGAAAAGCAAAAAATTAGGAAATTTCTGGGCCACTGTCCCGCCAGGGTCGGCTAGATTTCGCTAGGGTGGCGGCGCCACGACGGGGTAACCTAGCGCCAGAGAAGAATAGGCGAGACAGAATGTAAATAACGCGAAATCTTATTTTCTCCTTCTTCCTAAAATATCTAATTTAGATATAAACCACCCTAGAAACCCCCAAAAAGCTGCTCTAATAATGGGAAGGAAGGAGAAGGAGATTTCTAGCGTAAGGAGCGCAGTGGATGGCGGATTTCCGGTCAAGATCACCGTCACAAAGTCCGGAAACAAGAATTGAAGCCAAACACTCCGTGCAGCTGCTTGGTGCCCAGGTAGGCTAGGTTTTATTAATTGAGTAGTTATAAATTTGTTCTCACTACGGAATATAAAGTAAATCTATGGTAGGATTTATGCGTAGGCCTTCGTGCACCGCACAAAAGAGGATTTAATCATAGGACGAAACCTTAGGTGATGAACTAGGCTAAGTTTGTCAAATTATTGTTAAGTGATATATGTTGATGAATACTTTATTCTGATGGTTGTGATTTCATGATTGTGTGATATATGTTGTTCTTGCATAATTATAATATGTGTATGTATGCAATGTTACATTATTGGTCATGCCATTTGGAATTAAATTGACTTGTGATAAATGCCATGAATCACGAGTTGATTTTATGAATATGAGAATGTACTTGTGGATGTGATTATGGCTTGTTGAATGGATCACGTGTTGCGTTCCGACACACTAACTTAGATCGATTGCCACTTTCCGGCATAAATATTGGATCGGTTACCATGTTCTGGCATAATTATTGGATCACTTGCCACATTACGACATAATCATTGGATCACGTACCACGTTCCAATATGCTAACATTTCAATTACTTGATATAACTGTGATATTTGAGAATTGTGAAACTGAATGTGGTCCATATGATAAAGGATATTGTAATTCCCTGGAGTTATTATGTGGTTATGAGGACCTATATCTAATTGTTTTTTTATGTGTGGTGAACTTGTTGCGTATCTCGTGGTTGAATAAATCAGGAAGGCCAAGGGTCGTAATAATTGAGAGCAAGGGATGTCCGTGTGTTGTAAGGGAGAGAAGTGGGGGTAGAATATGAGATGTAATTACTTAGATGGATTTCACCTTGGAGGAAGGAATTCATGGTTGGTAGTTAGAAAGCTTGCTATAATGTGCCATGTGTCAAGGGTAGGGTAACATAGAAGAGAAAGTAAGGGTATTTCATGGGTCGTTAGTTGGAATGCGAGTAGTTGTATTCATGGGCTTTTCTATGCGTTAGGTTGGTTAGGCTAAGATAAAGATCCTAGTAAGTAGGTTGACTGAGAAGGTGGTTAGTAGTTAGGGTGCTAGTGTAATTCAGAGGTATTCTAGAGAGGGTAAAGGTGGAGAAGCAAGTGGTTAATCGCATATTCTTGCTAGTTGTTTTCTTATGTTATGCGGTAGGAATCGGGTTGACCGATGATGCCTACCAGTACGTGTGGTTTTGTACTGATACTACTTTTGCTATGCCTTTTTGGCATAGTCTAGATGAAGTTTGTGACTGTTTCATTCGATGAAGACAAAGAATTCTCCAGCAACTTCTACTTTTCCTTCCGCATGGTGGGAGCTGTGTCTTTTCATTATTATGTCATGTTGTACTTTTAGTAGCTCTTGTGCCTGTTTAGAGTAGATCCTCAGGGGTGTTAATTACTTTACAAGTCTTGACCCAAATTTGTTAATAAGGTTTTCATTTTTAAAAACACTATGATTTCATTTATCTCTGTTTTTCGTTAATTTTCTGCATGTATTAACTATTGGATATGAGGGTTCTGGGTGCCCACACGGCTCAGTGGGTAGGGTCGTGACATATACAGTTATAATTATACAAATACATATATTTCCCTACTCAGTTCTCTTTTCCCTTTCCCTCTTTCTCGCTTTATACAAACACAAATTATACAAATTACAATGTATAGTTTGTGTTATATAAAGCGCGAGAGAGAGAGAGATATTTGATATACAAATATTTTATTTCTATTCAATTGTATACAAATTCAAATTTTATGAAAATATATAATCACATAAAATTGAATTGAGAGGCTGCTAGCGATTTATACAAACAAGAGGTTGTCAACAATTTATACAAATGGGCTGCCAGCAAAATTATACAAACTTGAAGCTCCTGCCAGCGAGTTATACAAACTATAGCTAAACCTACAAATATGATTTTTATGTTTGCTATATGTGAAAGTTGCTCTTAAAAGATTCATCAAAACTAAAAAGGATTGAATCATCTCTTTTTCCCCTAAACCTAATATCCTATTTTTCTTCTTTCCCTTTTCTTATTAAGCAATTTCAAGATCAATTTCACCCAAAAAAAATTAGATTTTCAATACAATGTTTTATTGAAGTTGAAAGATTCATTCGTCTATTAAAGTTGAAACATTCACATGTTTGGCAACTAAAAGCGTAAAATAATTACAACTAGCAATAACTTCCCATGTCAAATTCACATTATAATTCAAAAAAAAAATCTTTCCAGATGCACAAAATTTCTTTACAGTTCCCAAACTTCAAATTTTGTTAGTATTTTCTCTTACTTTTAACTTATACACATCAACATTTTAAAATAATGGCACAGTGTGCTTAAAAGTTTATATGCATCAATGTTATAAATACAGAAAAATTACTTAAGACAAAGTAATAGTTATTTTGGGTGAAATTAATCTTGAAATCTCTTAATAAGAAAAGGGGAAGAAGAAAAATAGGATACTAGGTTTAGCGGGAGAAGAGATAATTCAATCTTTTTTAATTCTAATGGATCTTTTAATTGGGTTTGGGTTAAGGGATGTCAATATGGGTCGGGTGGGGAAGGAGAAAGTTTGGTGGGTTGGAATATAACTTTATCCAGTAGAAAGATGCCATGTAATAATTAATAATAATAATAATTAAAAAAATATAAGGCTATTAGTTTAGAGGGTAATAGTGGACCTAAAAGGTTGTCTAAGGGGTATTTTTAGCCCAATAGGTGGATGAGGGGTATTTTTAAACCTTTTCGAATAGTACAAGAGTATTTTTGGCCCTTTTCCGTACATAATACTTCCTTCAACCCATCCATCAAATATAGTGCATCACAAGTGTGATAATACTTTATTTTGATCAAGTATAGTCACTATAATTAAATTCCAAAAGAACAAATAAAGATGAATTGACCAATTCAATAGATATAGAAAGAATAGATATAAACCATACGTACTACACCAAAAATGTTAATCTTAACACGGATCGTATGCTCATTCATTCTCTTCAATTCCAAAATAAGTTGTATAACAAAAGTATAAATTTGAACATTCTTCCATTGTTGTTATTGTTGCATTAATAATTTGAGGTTCTCCATTGTTGCTGTTGTGCTTGCAATAATAATTTGAGATTCTCCTCTAACTTATAGAGCATAGATGTGTCGTATCGACCGATACAACCCATAAAAAACAGTGTATCATTGTCTGAATATTATAATTTCCCTCAATCACTATACCTATACGAAAAAATCCAAAAACATTTGACATTGGGCGCAAGTTATTCGTAGATTCTAATAGTATTTCAGTTTGTTTGCGGAAATCCTCAAGGGTGATATTGTTGAACTTCTGTTGTATCCATTCGTCCCAAAATGCAAAATATGATCCGTGAGAGTCATCAATTTCAGTTTCCGAGTCTTTTTGAGGATTTGAGGTTCTAAGTTGTGAAATTATGGAATTTAGCCTTTGGGTTGACTTTGGTCAAAATTTTGGGTTTTGATGCTCGGATCAAGATATCAAGAGTTCAGTTGGATTTGCGCAATGATTTTAAATTTAGGTGAAGTTCTGGTTGACTTTTTAGAGTTCCCAATTTCATTTTAGCCTTATTAGGCATTGAGTTTGTTTCTTATAGATTTCAATGATGCTTGTTCAAGGAGACCATAGATTCATGTTTCGACAGTTCAATTGACTTTGGCATAAAAAGTATAATCAATTTCCATATGTAGTTTGTGTTTATGGGGTTCAGAACAAATCCCAAGAGTCCTTTCGATGATTTTAAGTTTGGCTGGTTCATGGTTCTGGTGCATGGGCATTTTGGTCATCGTGATCGCGAGACTCCCTTACCGTAATCGCGTAGCATTATCTTGGGGTACATCGCGATGGGGTGGGTCTTGCCACGATCGTGGTTGTCTACTCTAATAAGTTAACTACATGACTCATTGCGATCGTGTGACCCTGGGTCGCGCTTGCAATGAGCATATGTGACCCTGGTTGAATGTGTTTCTAAAATTAAGGTTTCAGCCCTATTTAATCATTTTTTAAGTTTTGGAAGCTTTGGGGAGGCAATTTGGACAAGGGTTTTGAGTAAAATATTTTGGGTAATGATTCTTAACTCTAAATCTCCAATTACCCATTATTGAACTTATGAGTTTAAATCAAGATTATGGGTTGATAAATTGGGAGTTCTTCATGAACTTGAGTTTTAAAGTAAAAGTTAGTTATGAAAATGATTTCTAAGTTTATTTTGAAATGATTTTCCCTAATGAGTTCCTAAAACCTTGAGTAAGGTTTTCAAATAATGTTTTTCCTTATTCTTATTTTTGGATTTGGGTTTTTTGTTGGTTGACCCACCTTTCAATGGATTTGGTGTGAGTATTGTTATTTCAAGAACTTTATTGTGAATACTTGCTTATTATAGATTGTGTGGCTTTAGAAGTGATTCGGAAGGTGAAAAATCAACAATTGGAGTAATGGTTCATTGATTGGAGGAAGGTGACTTTCTGAACCTTGCATTCTACTTCAATTTATATGCTTCCTTTGTTGATTTCATGTTGGGAATAAAGGAAATGAGGAAAAGGGTTTAATTGTCCACTTCTTACATCTAAGGGAATAAAAAGGGGTTGAAATGAAAAAAAGGCTATGTGTTGAACATGATGATGTGAATTTCCTTAATGTAACCCCTATTGATTGATTGATGAAATGCTTAAAAGTACGAATGTCGACCTGAATTGTGCAAATTGTTTTCTATTCTATGTGGCGTGGTATTACTTGTGTGTTTTGATCATTGAACGCAGTGATGAGACATGAAATGAGTTATTATGCCGAGGCCCTTGCCGGCGAGTCTTGTGATGCCGAGATCTTTGCCGGTGAGTGTTCTAATGCTGAAGTCTTTGTCGGCTAGTGTTATTATGTCGAGGTCTTTATCGGCGAGTGTTGTTATGTCGAGGTCTTTATTGGTGAATGTTATGACGCCGAGGTCTTTGCCAGTGAGTTTTATTGTGCCAATGTATTTGTCGGCGAATGTTAAAGCCGATGGGAAATCATTTAGGCTAGTGATGATCATTGTGACTTGATACACTTGTTGCTTATGCGTGACTCATTGGTGAATAGTAATTGATGTGCTTGTTATGTGTGACTGAGCTACTTGTCATTGAGATTGACTTATTTGATTTGTTAATGGTTAAACTGTGAATATTTGGCATGTGAGTTGTGTATAATAAATTTTCTAGGTTGGGCTAATTTTTGTGTAGGTTGTAGTTTGTGGATGTTCAATTGGAATGTAAAGGGAATTTGATTTCTAACTAGCTCATTTGTTTAGTAGATTGCTTGTTGGGTACCGTGTTGTTGGTGCTCACCCCTTTCTTCTACACTTCTGTAGGTGTCGAGCCCGGATACATGTGATCTTATTCTTCTTCTATTGAACTCGAGACTTGTCAAGGACTTGTAGAGGTAGTTGCTTGTCATTCGGTGGGCCTTCTTTTTTCCCTTCCTTACACTTTGTTCTATATGAGAAACAAATCTTGATAACTGAATTTATTTCTTAATTCCACACTTATGTTTTAGTGGCTTGTACATGTGACAACTAGATTTTGGGGATTTTAATAGAAGATTATGTTTTCAACGTTATCTTGTTCTTGTTTTTTTACTATTTTTATGCTTTCTTTTCACTCTCGTTTAGTTGAGGCTGACCTTTCTTGGAGGGAAAACACAAGTGTCATCACGTCCATTTTTAGGTCTTAACAAAAGAGTATCAGAGCACCGGGATAGGCCTCACGTCTGTACAAGTCAAGTCTAAGTAGAGTCTTTAAGATCGATACAACAACGTCTGTGCTTATCTTCAAGAGGCTACAAAGATTGTTAGGAAAATTCCTTTTATTCATCCTTTCGTGTCGTACGTGGTTACCTTCACTAGTGCGGAGTTGCCGTGTATTGTTTTAGCAAATGTCGAGGACCAAAGCTTCTATTTCAAGAGGTAGACGGTAGGAAGCCCCCTAGGCGGTTGTGGTAACCCCAGTTAGGGGTAGATGTAGGGCCTGATCTAGAGGTTGTGCTCATGGAGTAGCACCATATAGAGATCATGCTCGTGGGGTGGCACCAGCTCGAGGTAGAGCTAGAGATTCTTCTCTTGAGTCATAGGTTGAGGTGGATAAGGATCAAGTTCCTCCTGAGTTTGGAGATGTGCTGTTTTAGGAGACTTTAATGAGGATGCTTGGTGTGTTAGAGATTCTTTCTCCAGAGGCACATACCCCAAGTCAACAGTAGATGCCAGGGGTTCATGTTCAGGTGGGCCAGCCACCAGTGGATTCCTGTACCTGGTGTTGATGCACGATTTCTCCTGAGGTTATCTTGATAGTTTCTTATCACCAATATTATGAGAGGTTTCAAAAGATGAAACCACCCTTGTTTCAGGGTGGTAAGAGTGAGGATGATCATGAGTTGTTGTCTTTGTCCCATAAGATGCATTAGGTTGTAGGTATGGTGGATACTCGTGGTGTTCGGTTTGTTGCCCTCAACTTCGTGGTCATGCTAGAGAGTGGTGGAGGAGTTTGGTGAGGTCTAGACCAGTTGGATCTCCTCTAGTAGAGTGGGATGTGCTTTCTAGTGCTTTCTAGGACTGCTTCATTCTGTGGAGCTGAGGCAAGAGAATCGTCTAAGATTTGAGAGCTTCGTTCAGGGCAGTTTGTATGTGACCGAGTATGAGGCCCTTTTCTTTAAGATTTCTAGGCATTCTACAACTATTATACCAGATGAGGCAGACAGAGTTAGCTGATTTGTGAGAGGATTGACTTTCTTTCTCAAATCTTATGTGTTCAGGGAAGCTATAGAGGGGTCTTCCATCTAGTCAATTGTGAGCACCACCACAGAGGCGAAATTGATGGATTTAGAGATTTTTGGGGAGCCCAAGAGGGGTCGTTCTTCGAGTCAGTTTTCTTGTGCCTCATCTAGAGGTACAGGCTCATATAGAGGTAGTGGTTCCTTCCAGCATCGTGGGCTAGTTCATGCTTCTATGCTAGTAGCTGAGAGTGGACACTTAACCCAAATATCGTATTATTCTAGCCGAGGTGGCCATGCTACCTTTTTTTGTTTTCAGCAGTAGTTATCTGTGCCAAGATCTTGCTTTATGTATGGAGATCTAGGTCATATGATGCGTCAATTTCCACTAAAAACTCATTCAGGATCGAAGCATCCATATTCAGCTGCTCTAGTTAGAGATTCAGCCCCTCGAGCCATTGAGATGACAGGACTACTAGTAGGGGTACTCAAGCTTAATAGGGTGGAGGTAGAGGTGTTCTACTCACACTGCAGGCGACCGAGATGTCTATTGTGATGCTTTTCTAAGGAAGCGAATGGCTGAGACTTCTGATGTTGTTATCATAGGTATCGACCAAGTTTGCTATCGACCTACATCTGTAATGTTTGATCTAGATTCTACTTTCTCACATGTGTCTACCTCTTTTGTTGTTGGGTTTGATATGTTGTTTGAATATATGTTTGTGCCTATTTGTGTTTCTACACTTGCGGGTGAATCTTTAGTGGTAGATTGAGTTTATCTATCCTATCTTGTTTCCTTGGCCGGGTATGATACTTAGGTAGACATGATCATTATGGGAATGGTATACTTTGATATTATATTTGGTATGGATTGGCTTTCTCCGCAAAATGATATCATTGACTGTTATGCTAAGACTACGGCCTTAGCAATGCCTAGTGTCCCGATTGTTGAGCAGACGAGTGCTAGTGGTTCTTAGCCAAGCAAGTTATCTCCTTCATTAGAGCTAAGAGATTGGTTGATAGAGAATGGTTGTCCTTCTTGGCTTTCATTCGAGATACTAGTGCGTTCCACCTCCCATGGATTCTGTAACCCTGGTTTGAGAGTTTTCAGATGAATTTCTTACTAATCTTTCAAGTGTTCTTCGGATACGGATATTGACTTTGCTATTGACTTGAGTCGAGCACCAAGCTCATCTTTATTCCTTTTTATTGTTTGGATCCAGCTGAGTTGAAGAAATTGAAGGATTAGCTGCAGGATTTATTGAGTAAGAGGTTTATTCGCCCTAGTGTTTCTCTATGGGGTAATGTTGTGTTGTTTCTGAAGAAGAAAGATAGATCCATGAGATTTTGTATTGATTATCAACAGTAGAAAAAAGTGACAGTGAAGAACTACTATCCTCTTCCTCGTATTGATTATATGTTTGATCAGCATCAGGGGGCATCTATGTTCTCTAACAATGATTTAAGATCTGGTTATCAATAGCTGAAGATTAGGGCATCGTATATCCCTAAGAAAACTTTCAGGACTCGTTATGGTAACTATGAGTTTCTTGTGATATCGTTCGGTTTGACAAATGGCCCTGCAACGTTCATTGGGTTGATGAACGGGGTATGTTGACATTATCTAGATACCTTTGTGATACTATTGATTGATGATGTCTTAGTGTACTCCAAGACTAAGTAGTATCACGATCAACATTTGGTGATTGTACTCGAGAGATTGAGGGAAGAAAAGCGTTCTGCGAAGTTCTCAAATGCAAGTTTTGGCCCTATTTTGTTGCATTTTTGTGACACGTGGTGTCCAAGGAGGGTATTCGACTTGATCCAACCAAGATTGAGGAAGTGAGGGGTTGGACCATACCTACATCGGTTACTGAGATGCTTAGTGTTGTGGGACTTGCGGGCTATTACAAACTATTTGTTTAAAGCTTCTGTACTATTGCATCTCTTTTGAATAGATTTACTCGTTAAAGAGTGAATTTTCCATTTTATGATTTGTGTGAGAAGAGCTTTCAAAAGCTAAAGACCTTGTTGATGCCGACTCCTGTTTGACATTACCCAATGAAGGTGTGGATTTCACTGTACATTGTGATGCTTGTCGTGTCGGGTTAGGCGGTGTTGTGATGAAGAAAGATAAGGTGTTGCCTACACTTCTAGGCAGTTGAAGGACCATGATAGAAACTACCCTACCCATGATTTAGAGTTAGGAGCCATACTATTAGTGCTTAAGATAGGGCAGAATTATCTGTATTGATTTCATTGTGAGGTTT
The DNA here is from genome assembly GCF_000226075.1 of Solanum tuberosum. Lineage (NCBI taxonomy): Eukaryota > Viridiplantae > Streptophyta > Magnoliopsida > Solanales > Solanaceae > Solanum > Solanum tuberosum. The sequence goes on from NW_006238955.1 coordinate 676,802, forward strand.
TCACACATCATCGGAATCTTCAATATATCTTCATTCAGAGAGATCTGAACATGAGGCAGCACAAATGGCTTCAGCTACATAAATACTATGAAATCACTATCTTGTATCATCCAGGGAAGGCCATTGTGGTGGTTGATGTTTTTAGTAGGAAGACTTTTTGTATGGGATGACTTGTCGCTATTAGTGTCGAGGAGAGATCAGTGGCTAGAGATTTTTACCTATTAGACAATAGTCTTGTAACACCTCAGGCTTTGAAAAGGACTAAAGAAGGGTAACATACAAGTCTAAGGACTCAAAATGGATAATGAACCCTTTGCAACAACCTAGACGTCCCGTTGAAGGATCCACGACCTATTTAGGAGATGTTGCATGACCTTCCAACGCTTCCAAGGTTTGAGTAACCTAGACTAGACCTTAGAGGACCCGTGGTGACTTGTACGGTCCGTTTAGGAGACCCTAAAAGTCACCCATCATTTTTTAAGTTTAAGGCCAACTTCAAAAGATCAGATCTATCAATACTAATGAATTAGGTAGCCCATGACTTATTAATTTAAAGTTCTTTGTATCATGCCCCGACGCTACACCCTTGACGTAACACGGGACCTAGGATCACGAATGACCCCATGCTAACCATGAGTTTGGCATATCATAAGAATATTGAAAATAACTAAGTAAAGCATGAGCAATGAGGAAGTTAAATCAATAAATATCTGGAGTGGGACAGAACCCAAATAGTCTAAATGTAAATATGAAACCATAATATTTTAGTGATAACTCAAAAAACCACATAGCACTTCAAGTTGGATCTACTACTATGTGTGAAAAACCTCTAAATGAATTGAGTCATTGGGACATGCCCTTAGCTATTTCTAAGAAGAATAAAACTAAAAATAATGACTAAACTGAAAGTAATTCTATTGTCCTCGGAATATGAGGACTCACCACTGAAGTTGCTGAATGCAGACCAAGAATCGATCTATACGTGTTCTGGATGCTGAGTACCTGAAACTACATCATGAAAAGATGTAGCATAAAGTATGAGTCAGTACTTGGAATGTACTGAGCATGCATGATATAAATACTAAACTGAATAAAGTATATAGGCAGAACAATACATAACTAAGCAATCATATAATCTAAACAAAGATATAGATATGTACTAAAGTATAACCGAAAAGAACTAACTGAATGCAATGACCAAGTACTAATCATGAAGGTACATGTTGAACGGAATACTGAAATATATATGTTGAAATAGTGGTCAATGCACTAAGAGCCTGACTGTGGGAGCTACTATTAACTAACATAAACCACGTGAGCTAAATGTGGAGTCCAATGTATATGTCCGATCGAGAGGACCCAATATAAATTGCCAGGGGTATAAAGGCATGACTATGGCGTGATCAATAATACTGATGCCCAATAGAGGGGACTTATAATCCTACATGGGCAAGTCGTTCTGGGACTATGAGGGTATGTTGAAACCTAGTCCAACTCGATGCTAAGTCTACTCCAAACTGAAAACATATGAAGCTAAAATGCACTAAATACTTAATAGCTTAAAACACTAACATACTAACTGAGAATCCAACAATTATATATACTGAGAATATGACATTCCCAATTTGGAGCATGATCTTCTGTTTAACCTACCTAGCAAGTATAATTCATAAACTAGGATAAATATACACAAGCTAGGGTTCTGAGCTCTATGCAAGGAAGTTTACTAAATTATCAAGAAGCAAATTTATTTAGATCAAAGGAACTGTAATCACAACAACTCTTGAAAATCTAAAAACCCTAGGTCTGAACAATTTATGAGAATTTGAAGAACTAACTGAATTCTAGGGACCTAATGGTTGAAAGGAACCCAGTAGTGAAATCCCATATACTTGGTGACGAAATCTACAAAGATATCCATTGGATTTCGGGATTGAACTTTGAAGAACAATGTTGCTTGTTCTTGAATGAAACTGGCTCCTCTTTCTCTTTTATTTTTTGTTCTAACTTCGATGATTTTCGGAGAATCAGGGTTACAGGTATGTATGATAAGATTATTAAGTTAGACTACGTAAAATGACGTAGCTAAGGCATCAAACGACGTAGTTTAAGTGCCTAATACATAGGTAGAATGACCAAAATGACCCTGACATAAATCAGACAAAGAACCATCTACTACGGGACTGACATGCCGTCATTTGAACTAGTGCCCATCAACTGGGTCATGGTTTGTGGCCTTCCTGACAAGGCTTCACTAAAATGAGCATAACGTTTTACTCCAAACGTAGATTTTAGCAAACTCGGGGGGATGGGAAAGAGGATTCAATTATCTTTAATATGATATGTCATGGTCCACCTAATTCATTTGTACTTAAACATGTGACCGTTTGAAGTTAACCGAAGGACTCTTTCTTTCCAAATAACTGCCAGTCTCTATCGACAATCCGACCTACGGTGCATTGGTCAGACCACAGACCATCGTAGTCGACCATTGATGGTTTCAGAAACTAATTCTCTAGACCTTCGAACGACGGAACCCACCTATGGTCGGTGGTTCTACCTATGGTCTGTGTGTGGTTCCGTTGGTACTGCACCAGTTTTCTGAAAAACTAGGATTTTCCCCATTATGAGATCTGAGGTGTTAAACTTTGAGTCCTCATTCCAAGGACACAAACTTGTTCTCATTTCGATTTGAAGAGTAAAATATTATTCTTGTCTTAATGAAGCATTGTTAGGAATGTGAAACTTGACAACTAGCTAGACGACCCTTGAAGTGTTTCATGGACCGTGAAGGTTTTAACGATCTATAAAACCTCCATTTACAAGGCATCTTTTCAGTTTTAAAAGTTGGGGTCATATTGGCCTTTCTTCTATGCATTTGGTACTTAAACTACATCATTTTAACCCCTATTTTACGCCTAAACCATGATGTTTTACACCTAACTAAGGGCTTATAAAGTGTTACTCAATTCTTTTACGTTCATAAACACTTCAAGACATTAGAGCAAGCTTCCAAGAGGAGAAAATCTAGGGTTCAAGTGTTCTTCGAGTTTCGTCGATTTCACCAAAGAACTTCCTTCTTCAAGGTATGTAAGGCTATCATAGTGTTTGTCTAGTTCGTCCACAGACCCTACATCTACTTTCAATTCAGACAACGAGTAATCTAGGGTTTTATCCTTAGATTTGAGTATTCTTGAGATTAGTTGATTCTTTTTAATATTAAATTCCTAATAATTTAATTATTATATGTTATTCATAGAGATCCTTGAGTAAAGAATTTCATGTCGATATTAAAGTATAAACCCTATGAGTTAAGTGTTTTTTAGATGAGTGTATCATTGAGTTCTTGAGTTCTAAGTATTGAGTTTTGTATATTCTTATCGAGATCCTTGATTTTATTCGTTCATGTCTATTTTTCAGAATGAACCCTATTCTTAAGTATTGACTGAATTCTTATTGAGAATCTTTTAATCATAACATTGTTGTTTAAGCTGAGGTTTGAGGAAGTAAAGAGAACTCTAAGAAAAAGTAGAAGGGAACTAAGTATTTCCCAAATGTTTCATTTTTACATGAAGAAAAAGAGTAGAATTATTTGGAGAAAAGTTAAAAGAGTTTTGAGAAAGATTAAGTACAGAGCAGTTACCTATTTAGGAGGCTTATTTTTGAGTAATTATCTCAACCCAAAATGTATTTTTTACATTGAGCAAAGAGAATTATTTTTTATAAATAAGCTATGAGTTTCAGAGATATTTCAGAAAAACTTCCTCTTTTAATAGGATAGTTTGGGCAATTATCTCAAACCAGAGAAAGAGTATATTTTTATACATTTAAGAGAAAAAAAATATTATTGGGAGTAGTATTGACCACAGATATGGGAGAGAGTTTAGATAACTAATAGCCCCCATAAACTATGTCTTGCAAACATGGGTACTTATCATAATTTTTAGATGAATCCTTAGTGCCTTCGGGCAAAGTTTACTTGATCTTCTTAGTTGAGGTGTCCTATATACCAGCATGATATAGGACTTCTAGCAGCATGGACAAGACGTTGTATCATCATGTAGCTCCTAGTGATGGTTGTCGATTAGAGAATCCCCCAATAGAGTTAAAGTGTAATTTTATATATCACTTATTCTGTTAAAGTTCAGAGTTGGGAAAGTATCTAGTAAACTTAAATGATTTCATTCCTTTAATTCTTTATATTCAGTTGAGTTTATGTTATAAATTTTGCAGTCCTTCTATTTAGTTATTTCACCTTTGTTATATACATACTCATACATTCAATGTATTGATGTCATTCGACGTACATCTTTTATGATGCAGATACATGTGTTCAGGATGATATTAGGTGCTTTGTTTAGATCATTTCGCACTCAAGTTATCTTTTGGTGAGCCTCCATGCATTCTGGAGGAGTCACCTTTTTCCTTTTAGTTTAATCATTTTAGGGTTTTGGGTCTTGTCTAGACATCCATGTTGAACTATAGAGGCTTCATAGACAGTTAAAGTTGATGAGTCTTCCAGTATGTTTCTTTCTGTTTCGAGATCTTGAAAGCTATTAGTTATACTTTATTAAGTATTTCCAGAAATTTATTTGAGTTGAGTTTAATTTAGACTATTGAGTTTAATTATGCATTTAAAGTTTCCTATTTGCTTGAGTAAGTCTTCCACTAGGTATTCAGTCAGACCAAGGGTTCGCTTGTGGACTAGCAATAGGGTGTCTATGAAGCCATGTCTGTAAAGTCCTTCTTATCAGTGTGAAGTGCACCACATCTATAATTTGGATACTATGACATTTAGGAACATTTTACTTTCTTCTTACTCTTGTTCGTGTGATAGAGTTCAACTATATAAAAGTTTCCTTTAACTCGTGCTTACGCGTCTCATTTCAAACCATGCCTTGATGAAGATTCATTTGAGCATGTCCTGCTAGGAGAAATGCTAACCCTCAAGGTCAAGAAGCTCCCAATTCACCATATGTTCAACCCTCTCAAGGACAAGCCACCAATGGTAAGTTCAGGAATTATATACATATGCTCACTCAGGTTGTGGCAAACTAGGTTGGTCAACCAGGAGCGGGTCATCAGGATGTAACTAATGCATCTTGAATTCATGAGTTCTTGAGAATGAATCCCCTAGAGTTCACTAGGTCGCATGTCATTCTGCTTTTTCAATGATATCGAAGCATTTTTGCCTCACAGAGTGGTTTATGATATCAGGAATAGTGGTATATTCACATCTCATCAGGAGGATAGGTGATGTCAGAATTTGCACCTATTTGTATCTATTTAGTGATCAGCCCTTTCCCCGGTCTCCTTTCGAAGGAGAGGCCTTCATTGAGGATTCGGAGAACTTCGTGGAAGAGCTTTAGAAAGTGTTTGAGTTCATGTGTGTTACCTATACAACACATGTGGAGTTAGCCTCATATCAGCTCAAAATTTTTGCTAGGATACGGTTTGATGAGTTGAATAAGAATAGGGTAGAGGGGGAACCACTTTTCAGTTGAGATGTGTTTGAGGAATTTTTCTTAGGGTGTATCATTCCCCAAGAGCTAAGGGAAGTTAAACTGAGAGAGTTCCTGAATCTAAAAAAGGAAATGATGAGTGTGCAGGAGTACAGTCTCAAGTTTAATCACTATCCTACTATGCACCAGAGATAGTGGCGGATATGAGGAACATGATGAGTTTGTTCGTGTTCTAACTATCCCACTTATCCAATAAGGAAGGTAAGGCGACTATGTTGATAGGGGACATGAACATATCTAGACTCATGATTAATGTGCAGTAGGTTGAGAGGGATAAGTTAAAGGGTAGAGAAAAGTTTCGCAACAAGAGGGCCAAGACAACAAATAATGAGATTGGTTAGCAAAAGATAGGAAATGGGCATCGGACATGTTTTTAGCAAAGGTCATCTAGACCTAATCCTTCTTCGGCTAGTGTACTTGCACCAAAAATAGGAATGATCACAGGAATCAGAGTTCTCAAAATTGCAGAGTTTAGGGTACTACGTCTCAGGGAAGTGTGGCATAAGGTTTCAGAGCCCGTCTTATCCTAAGTGTGGTAGGACCTATCCAGGAGAATGACATGATGTCTCCAATTTTTATTTCATGTCTGGTTAGATATGTCATTTATTGAGAGAATCTCCTAAGAATAGGCTGGGTAATGGGGCAATAGAGCCCGATCTCCATCAGTAGCACCAGTAGATAGAAATACCTAGAGAGGAGTTACTACTTTAACAGAGAGAGGTTCAAACCGTCTGTATGCTAAAGATTGTCACGAAGATTAGGAGAACTCGCCATATGTTGTCAATGGTATGCCTAAATTATTTACTTTTGATGTTAATGCCTTACTTGATTGAGGTGCAAATTTGTCTTCTGTTACTCCCTATGTAGCCATGAGGTTCGACATTACCCTGAACAACTTCTTGAGCTCTTCAGTGTTTCCACATCTGTTTGTGAGTCTATTCAAGTAGAAAGAGTCTATCATGATTGTACCATCTCTGTCTATCATGAGAACAGGATAGCTGACTTAGTGGAGCTAGGCATGGTGGACTTTGATGTTATTTTAGGTATGGACTGGATTCATGCTTGTTATTCCTCAGGGGATTGCAAAAACATGAGCAGTCAACTTCCAATTTCATGATGAGCCAGATTTAGAGTGGAGGGGTAGTTAAATAGTTCCTAAAGGTCATTTTTATTTGATACCTTAAGGCTAGAAAGTTGGTTTCTAAGGGGTGCATCTATCACTTCGTCTAATTTAATGACTCTTCTGTTGATACACCACATATTCAGTCAATTCCGATTGTGAGTAGGTTTCCAAATGTCTTTCCAGACGATCTTCCAAGAGTCCCTCTGGAGTAAGAAATAGACTTTGGAATAGATATTCTTCTTGATACTAAAGCCATTTTTATTCCACCATATAGAATGGCTCCTACTGAATTAAAAGAGTAGTTAAGAGATCTTTTTGATAAGAGTTTCATCCAACCATGTGTCTCCCCTTGGGGCGCTCTAGTCTTATTCATTAGAAAGAAAGATGGTTCCCTTAGGATGTGTATTTATTACCGCTATTTGAAAAAGATCACCATAATGAATAAGTATCCCCTTTCCAGAATTGATGACCTTTTCGAGAAACATCAGGGTGCCACTTGCTTCTCTAAGATAGACCTAAGATCTGGCTATTATTAGTTGAAAGTTAGAGGAAGTGAAATCCCCAAGATAGCATTCAAGAACCCTTATGGTAATTATGAGTTCCTTGGTGTGTTCTTTGGTTTGACTAATGCTTATATAACATTCATTGATTTAATGAATATAGTATTTAAGCAGTGTCTCGACATATTTCTTATCGTATTTATTGATGGCATATTAATTTATTCGAGGAATGAGGAGGACCGTACTAGTCATCTTAGAATAGTCTTCCAAATTCTCAAAGATCGAGAATTATATGCCAAATATTCTAAATTTGAGTTATGCTAGAGTCTATGGAATTCTTAGGCCATATATTGTCTGACGATGGAATTCGAGTAGAAACTTGGAAGATTGAAGCAGGGCAGAGTTGGCCCAAACCCACCTCTCCAACTGATATAAGGGGTTTCTTGGGATTGGTTGGTTGCTACAAAAGGTTCATCGAGGGGTTTTCATCCATTTTGTCCATGTTGACTCAGAAAATAGTTAAGTATCAATTGTTTCATGATTATGAGAAAGCTTTCAGGAATCGAAAACTTGGTTAACTACTACTACAGTGTTGACCGTACAAGAGGGTATAGAGGTTTTGTTGTTTATTGTGATGCATCAGATTTGGAAATCATGATTCCATTTGGGTGATTGAGGATCGGATGATCAAATTAGCCCAATTCTTACTAGTAACCACTACCAATACATCAGAAAAGTATGCAAATATGTACATTTAAGAGATAGTTTGAATGCATGTAGTTCCCTTGTCCATTATTCCAGATATAGGTGCTCAGTTTAACGCACATTTTTGTAAGTCGTTTTTGAAAGGTATGGGTTCAAAGGTGAACCTTTGTATTTATTTTTATCCTTAGACCAATGGTCAAGCAGAGCACACAATTCAGACCCTAGAGGACATGTGGAGAGCTTGTGTTTTGGATTTCAAAGGTAATTGGGATGACCGCTTTCCTCTTATTGAGTTTGTATACAATAATAGTTACCATTCCATCATACAGATGACTCCTAATAAGGCTTTATATGGGCAAAGGTGTAGATCTCCTATTAGTTGGTTTGAGGTTGGCGAAACCGGGTTGATAGGACCAGATTTGGTCCATCAAGCGAGGGAGAAAGTGAAGGCAATTCAGAAGAAGTTGAAAATAGCACAGAGTTGTTAGAAATCCTATACTGATATTAGAATAAGAGATATGGAGTTTGAGGTTTATAATTTGGTATATCTGAAAGTTTCACCCGTTAAAGGTGTTATGAGGTTTGGTATGAAAGGAAAGCTCAGTCCTCGATACATTGGTCCATACCAGAGGTCCAAGTGGGTTGGTAATGTAGCGTATGAGTTGGAGCTACCACAACAGTTAGTAGCAGTTCATCTAGTGTTTCATATTTCTATGTTAAAGAAGTGTTTAGGTGATCGTTCACTTATTGTGCCTCCGAGAATATTGGAGTAAAGGATAGTCTTTCGTATGTGGAGATTCCAGTTCAGATCCATGATCGTTAGTGATGCTTATCGTGACCAATGACACTAACCTCCGGTACGAGTGTCTACGATCGTCGATAATATAGTAACCCAACCAAGGGTTGGGGTCGTGTCCAAGGGAGTGGCTTTGAGAATTAATAGAAAAATAAAATTTAGTTCTAATTAGTCGTAGCTAAAGACATTAACGAATAAAAACATAGTAAATAAAGGGGGTGACACAAAAGTGTCAAATATCAAATGGGGGTTTTGTCACAAGTGTAATAAAAACAACAAAAACAACAATGAATTCTATAAGTGAGAGGGGATTCTTAGGGTGTGACCGCAATATGTATTGATTTAAATCGTTGGGTACATGCTTTCGACAGGAAATTTGCAAGATAATAGTGACTGGGCTAAGCTTTAGAGGGAAATAAGTTCCCTCTTGGGCAACTTACCCCGTTTCGAATGGGTTCCTCTCGGACACCCATTTGCCGCATGAAGACCAGCCTACGCCTTACCTCACTCACTCTCTCAAGGTGAGTGTTAGGATATGGGACTAGGGCTCACCCTCTAAGGCTGAAACTCATGTCGACCCAGTCCTTAGGCCATCAGTCTAGTGATCTTGGTTTCGCGACCTCTCTCTCTAGCAAGCCGAAAACACATGGGTGGTTTTGTATTTGCAACTACAAACCCATTAAATTAAACCACAATTGCTAGATGAAATCACCATTAAAATACATCTAAACTATCAGCAAGCAAGACTCAACAATTATATCAACACATAGTTGCGAAATCACACCCCAAGAATGGGGGTTTTAGCTAGACATGAACAAGAGATAGAAATTTATACCTAAATGAGTTTGCATACAAATGGGTATGAAGATTTATGTCTTCTTACCGGCAAAGAATGAAGAATCCAAGAGATCCAACTCCAAATTTTGAAGATGAAAACCCTCTTCTCCTTCAAGTCTCCAAAACCCTCTCGAGTTTAGAGCAAAAATATCAAAAAACTAGTATTCTATTGTGAAAATTATAATAATGGTCTGACTCTCTTCAAAATAATAACTAAGGCTAGTCTTTATAGCTTTTAGATTAAGTGTTGCGGTGGACCATTCGGCAAGGTTAGTAGAGGTCGCCGAATGACTCGGCGACTCGCCCTTCTTCTGTCTCATCGCCGTTTCATGCTTGCCGTTAGCATTTTCTTCTTGTGGCCCATTGGGCGGTATAGCACTGCTTCGCGAAACTGTTTGGCAAAGCGCCGACTGCTTCTTTCATCACCTTTTTGATCCTCTTCCTTCAAGGCTTCGCGTATTGGAACAAAGGGTGGAATCTGTCCCTTTGGTGACTTGCCAAGTGTGCTTGGCGGAGCTCAGGCTTCAGTTTCTTCGTTCTTTCCGGCCTTGTTGTTTCATTTTTGCGCTAAGTGTCCATGCTTACACTGAAACTTCAAATACCTGAAACTTAAGAGTTTTCATCATATATTTAGAATAAATAAGCATTTGAGGACACTCTTTCTATTAAAATAAAGCCCTAAATGAGTCCAATTTGTGGACCCATCAACACCCCCAACTTAAACTTTTACTTGTCCTCAAGTAAAACTCAAGTTCAGCAGTTCAAATAGGATGTCTCAAATAGTGCTACACAAGACTCAATCATAAACATACACAACAAGACTCAAACTACTCATGCAGAGATCAATTGTGTACTCAAAGAATCAAGTTGTCACACACCATTACCAAAGATTTCTTAGACTCACAATACTTGCTACTAATGCAAGTTCATGCTCAACCACAGTATCTGAATGCCCTCCCACAAAGAATGATTCCATATTCACACACATGGCTAAATCAATTTAAGATCAGGAATTAGATGCAACGCTCACACTCAAAAAGAGGAACACAATGCATGTTTTCACCCATAGGTTTGCCCTTATTTTCCAATCAACCTTCGGTTCGGCTTGCTCAAGATCAAAAAGGTGTTTCTAAGGCTTGTACTGGAGCTTAGTGCAAAGGTATGGTCATTTAGACTTAGTGACTAAAGATCCTCATGAATTGTGGAGCTTTCAACCGTTCTTTTTCTTCACCTTCCTCTATCAATTTTTCTTCTAGTGCTTCTAAGTCATCCTATTATTCACTCCATGAATTGCTTGGAAACCCTATTTCTTTTGGAATTTTATTCCACTATCTTCTTTTTCATTCTTTTCATTTCTTTTTATTTCTTTTTCTCTTTTTTTTTTATATGGAGATTTTCCAAAACAATAAAATCGCAACACCATGAGTTGAGGAAACTTTTCTTGCACTTCTTGACTTCTCCTTTTCCTTTTCACCACACACCCAACTTAAGCTTTTGGCTTAAGTTGGCTATTCATTAAATCAAAAGTCATGAGAGTATTATAGGTGGTGGTTGAATAAAGGGTCTAGGTTTTCACAAGTTTTCTTCCAAAGAAGGGTAAGGCTCAAGGGGTGTTCAAAAGAGTTTCACACGCTCACGGGTAGGTCACAAAAGAGGTATATGTCAAATTGGCTCACACTTTCGCTAGTGTGCAATGATCATCAAAAGAGAAAATCAATTTGATACATGGCTAATCACAACGAGATGCGAAGAGTTCACATATTGTCTATGTAACTTCATTTGGTCTCGTCGTAGTCGCGCATTCATGTTCATTCGATTAATAGCACTATTCAAGTCAACAGTATTGATCGAAACTGAGACTTAAATTTGTACGAGAACAGCCACTTTCAACACAAGTGATGGCGAAATGTTTTGAAAAAAAAAAATAAAAATTGGAAGGGTCAAAATTTGCAATCAATTAAAATCAGGAAGAAACCATAAGCTTAAACAATGGCGAAAACAATATAAAGCGCCATTTTAAACAGACAACCCAAATATATACAGAAACACAAACATCCATAGCAAGCAAAGAAAGTGAGCGTCACCCCATCACAATAAAAAAATATTTGTCCTCAAATATATAATAATAATCCAGAGGTGAAACTAAAGAAAGACAGAGATAGGGCTAGAGAATAATCATGGTTAGGCAGCTGTTTCGAGTTAGAGTCCTTCAACAGATGTCGCATAAAGCGGAAGGTATGCTGGGGACGTTTGGTGCATTGCCGAGTGATTCATCAAGCTCTGTACAACTTTTCTTAGAATTCCAATGTGCCTATCTTCAACCCATGCTCTCGAGTAATTAATCAGCTACCTTTTTGTGCGTTAGCCTGCAACTTATCCAGTTCATTCCCATTTGGCGATAATGCTTTGACTTCTGACTGATTCGGCGCTTCGCCAACAAATTTTTACTTCGTCGAGTTTTACAGAACTTCTCAGCAGCTGTGAATGTTCAAATGGCGGTGACCATCGGGGTCGCCGATTAGGTGGGCGAATCGCCAAAGCTTTCCTGAGCTCCCTAGGTTTTAAAGACTCCAGGCCCAGAGGGTGCCTTGAGTCAAACGGTGAAGTAGCCTTGATCAGCTGGTGTCTTCAACAAGTCGCCAACTGGGTCTGCTGCTTGCCATTCTGCACCTCTTTGGCACCTACCACACTTCAATCTGTAAAACTAAGACACTATTATTTTACTAGTACGCAAATATAAGATAATATAGTGTTTTGGGTTGCCTCCCAAACAGCGCCTGAGTTAACGTCGCGGCACGATACAAGTCAAAGACTACTCTTCGTCCTCGGAATCAACCATGGTGTAATTAGGTGAATCTTCAGCGAACGGAGGATAGTGGCCCGTTCTGAAATGAGTGATTTGAGCATCCTACAGCTGAATGGTCAGGGAGTTCGAAGTAGTTACTCTGTTTAGCATATCAATGTTTTCCTTCATGTCATTCAATTTCTTGTCATGTTCGTCAAGTTTTTGTTGGAAGAGTGAAGAGGTATCGTCACTTTGCACACCCTCATGCCTCTTTCTCTATTTGCACTCTCGAAGGGAGAAGTTCTTTTCCTTCTCCCTGGCTTGCTCTTCCAATCCCATCACCCATTTGGATAAAACATCTACTCGCGCCACTAATTTATTCCATTCATATTTCTTTTGGGCTTGATTGTTGGTTTCAACTATTTTATCAAGTAGTGTTGCAACGACTTCATAGGGATGGTTTAGCATTCCGTCTTCGTAACGGTGCTCAGCTATACTTCTATTTTCTGGTTTGAGACCCCGATAGAAGCAATCCAGCAGTGTCTTATCAGGCATTCCATGAGATGGGCATGTCTACAAAATTACTTTGAATCTCAGCCACAATTACAAAATTGTCTCCTCCCCTGCTTGTTTGAACGTCAGCAGGTTATCCCTGAGGTTCAATAGATTCATGAGAGGATGATCTGTGTGATATCCATAGCGCTCATCCATTTTTGTTTCTTTGTGTTGGTCTTCAGACAAGCAAAACAAAACTACAACTAAGATTAGTAAAATTAAAACTAAGAAAAACAATAATTCCGATTAACTACATCTTCACGTAAGACCACTCCCTGGCAGCGACGCCATTTTGATGCTCTTCCTTCAAGCCTTCGCGTACTGGAACAAATGGCGAAATTTGTCCCTTTGGCGACTCGCCAAGTGTGCTTCGCAGAGCTCAATCTTCAGTTTCTTCGTACTTTTCAGGCTTTTTGTTCCTTTTTGCGCGTAAGTGTCCATGCTTGCACTCAAACTTTAAAAACCTGAAACTTAAGAGTTTTCATCAGATATTTAGAATAAATAAGCATTTGAGGACACTTTTTCTTTTAAAATAAAGCCCTAAATGAGTCCAATTTATGGACTCATGAGTCAGGTTTGCAAGTTAAGAACCAAAGAGATTGTATCAGTTACAGTCTTGTGATGGAACCAATTAGTTAAAGAAGCTACTTGGGAAGTCGAGGAGGATATGAAGAAGAGATACCCTCACCTCTTTTTCTCTAAATCATTTCCAGACCAAGTTGCAAAGCACTCTTTAAGTTGATATGTTGAGTTTATGTTATTTTCATGTTTTGTGCTTTGTGTGGGGTAGCCAGACACTTTCCCACTGCTTTTATGCTTAGTTTGATCTCATTTGAGAATGAATTTTCCCAAGGGGGAGGTATTGTAACACCTCGGACTTTGAAAAGGATAAAAAAGGGTAACATACAAGTCCACGAACCCAAAATGGACCATGGACCTTTCAGACCACCCTAGACGACCCATTTAGGGTTCCATGGCTCGTTTACAGATGGTGGACGACCATCCAAGTCTACCAAGGTGGGAGTCACCTCGATGAGACACTAGACGGCCTGTGTGGTGACCTATACATTCTGTTTAGTCGTTCGAACAAGTCATCTTCAAATTATCATATCTTTCACAACATAATGATTTAGGTTTCCCATGACCTATCAAATTAATGGTCTTTGAGTCCTCATTCAAACACCACCAATTTTTCCTCATTTCGAGTTTGAAGTAAAAAGTTATGTTTTGTTTAGTAAAGCCCTATTGGCAGGTGAAGCTTGACGACCAACTAGACTGCCCGTGGAGTGTTTCATGGACCATGAAACCTCTCTTTTAAGGTATCTTTTAATTTTTAAAACATGGGGTCATTTTTTTCTTTCCCCTATGTGTTTGGTACTTAAACTACGTTATTTTAACCCCTATTCTAACCCTAAACCAAGATTCTTTACACCTAATTAAGGGCTTAGAAAGTGTTAATCAAGTTTTTTTCTTCATTCATTAACACTTCAAGACATTAGAGCAAGGTTCCAAGAGGAGAAAAGCTATGGTTCAAGCGTTCTTTGAGTTTCATCGATTTTGCCGAGGAACTTCATTCTTCTAGAATGTAAGAATATCATAGTGTTAAACTAGCTCATCCTAACGCCATACATCTACTTTCAACTTAGAAAATTTTTAATGTAGGGTTATATCCTTTGATTTGATATTTTTGAGATAAGTTAATTTTGAGTTCTTGAATTCATGTTTCTTTATGAAATTATATTCCTAATTATCGTATTGCTTTATGTTATGTATTGAGATACTTGAGTTTAGTTGTTCAAGTCTATATTTAAGCATGAACCCTATGAGTTGACAATTGTTGAGATGAGTAGTTTCGTTGAGTTCTTGAGTTTTGAGTATTGAGTTTTCTATATTGTTATTGAGATCCTTGAGTTGATTTATTCATGTATGTTTTCAACATCAACCCTATTCATGAATATTCATTGACTTCTTATTGAGAATCTTTTAAGCAAAACATTATTGTTAAAACTAAGTTTTGAGGAAGTAAAGAGGAGTTTGAGAAAAGGTATAACGGAACTAATTATTTTCCAAAATGTTTCATTTTTACATGAAGAAAAAGACTCGAATTTTTTGAGAGGAGTTAAAACAGCTTTAAAAAAGATTAAGTACAGAGCAGTTACCTCTTAAGGATGCCCTTTTTTGAGTAATTATCTCAACCCAGAATATATTTTTACATCGACCAAAGAGAAACCTTATTTTCTAAATGAGTAGTGAGTTTCAAAGATATTTCAGAGTAGTTACCTCTTTTAAGAGGATAGTTTGAACAATTATCTCATGTCATAAAAGATTATGTTCTTATACATTTGAGCAAAAGTAAATATTATTTTTAATAGTATTGAGCACTGATATGGGGGAGAGTTCAAATAACTCACAACCCTCATAAACCATATCTTGCAAACATGGGTACATGATCATACTTTTTAGATGAATCCTTAGTGTCTTAGGGCAGAGATTAGTGGATCCTCTTAGTCGAGATGTCCTATATCCCAACACCATATAGGATAATTCTGGCAACATGGACAAGACGTTGTAACATCACGTAGCTCATACTGATGGTTATTGGTTAGAGAATCTCCCATTAGAGTTTAAATGTATTTTTATATATCAAGTTCAGATATGGGAAAGTATCTTCTAAATTTAAATGATTTCATTGCTTTAATTATTTACATTCAGTTGAGTTTATGATATATCTTTTGAATTCTTTTCATTCAGATATTTCATCTCGGCTGTATTACAGACTCATGCATTCAACATACTGATGTCATTCGACCTGCATTTTTATGATGTAGATATAGGTGCTCAAGATCATCAACAAGTGCTTCATTGAGATCATTTGGCATTCCAGTTAGCTTCTGGTCAGTCTTCTTGCATTCTGGAGGACTCCCATTTTCCTTTCAGTTTAGTCATTTTAGAGTTGATGAGTCTCTCACTATGTTCGTTTCTATTTTGAGATCTTGAAAACCATTACTTATAATTTATTAAGTATTTCCAGACATTTATTTGAGTTGAGTTTAATTGAAACAATTAATTTTGATAATGCATTTAAAGCTTCCAATTTTCTTGAGTAAATCTTTTGTTGTGTGGTCAGACAGGCCAAGTGTTCATTTGTGGACCAAATGTGATTCTCTAGTGTCGGCCACGTCCAGGTTGTAGGCTCGACAAGTCTCATCCAATTATAGATTTCTAAGGAGATAGGTGGTTTGATTGCTTTTATTGAGGTTCATTCTTCCTTAGTTGAGAAGATTCATGAGTGTCAGTTTGATGATGAGAAACTATGTCTCATTCGAGACAAGGTGATTAGAGGAAAAGCCGAGGTTGTCCTTGATTCTAATGATTTCTTGCGGATTAGAAGTATGATTTGTGTGCCTAAGGTGGGCGAGTTGATTAGACTGATTCATGATGAGGCCCATTGTTATCGATATTCCATCCATTCGGGTGTTGCGAAGATGTATCATGACCAAAGCCAGCACTATTTGTGGTGTAGTATGAAGTGGGATATTACAAATTTTGTTTCGAGAAGTTTGACTTCTCCACATGTCTAGTGTGAGCACCAACAGCCTGGAGGTATATCAAAGTGGATGCTTATTCCTACCTAGAAGTGGGAGCAGATCACTATGGACTTTGTTGTGGGACTACCCACCACCGTGGGTGGTTGTTGATAGGTTGACCAAGTCCACCCATTTCATCCAACTTCGTGTGAGGTATACAATATCGAAGTTAGCTAAGCTTTATATCAGTCAGATTGTGCGATTGCATGAAATCCCAATTTATATTGTCTCTAATCGGGGTTCATTGTTCACCTCCCCTTTTTGGAAGGCATTACCGTTTGGCCTGGGTACTCGGTTAGATATGAGTACGGCCTTCCACCCTCAGACAGATGGTCAATCCGAGCGGACGATTCAGGTGTTGGAGGACATTCTTTAAGCTTGTGTAATTGATTTTGGTGCTAAATGGGATATGTATTTTCTCTTAGCATAGTTTTCCTACAATAACAATCATCATTCCAGTATTCAAATGACCCCTGTTGAGGCATTGTATGACAGGCAGTGTAGATCTTCGATCAGATGATTTGATTTAGCTTATATGGATTCGTTAGATATAGACTTGCTTAGAGATGCTATGGAGAAGGTTTGTATGATCGAGGGTAGACTTTTGAAAGCCCATTGATCATAGAGGGTGATCATGTTTGGCTCTAAATGTCACCCATGAAGGGTGTGATGAGGTTCGGAAAGAAGGACAAGCTTAGCCTAGGATTCATTGGTCCCTTTGAGGTTTTAAGCCATGTGGGAGAGGTGGCCTATAAGTTAGCATTTCCACCTAGTTTTCAACTGTGAATCCCGTGTTTAATTTCACCATGCTTCAGATTTACATGTCGAATAAGTCTCATGTACTTTTTGTGGTATCAGTTGAATTGGATCTAGAATTATCTTTTGAACAGGAGCCTATAGACATCTCTGATAGGCAGGTGCAGAAGTGTTGGACTAAAGGTATCACTTCAGTGAAGGTGTAGTGGAAGCATCGTTCAGGTGGTGAGGTGACTTGGGAGACAGAGTCAGATATGCGTGCCAGATATCCTCAGCTTTTTTTAAGCTCCGGGTACTTTCTTTTTCCGTATGTTCAAGGATGAACATGATTTTTAGTGGAGGACAATTTAATTACCATGTTGGTCATTTTTTATTTCAATAGAAATTACTGTTTTTCCCTCCCAATGTCAACCTCAATTCTTCTTTTCTTTGAGTTTCAAAAGTTGGTTTCGATCTTTGAGTTAAAATTTGAGAATTTGGTAAGTTTTGAGTTTAAAGGCTAAGTTGTTAAGAAAGTATTTTTTTGGTGTCTTTTAGAGTTTTGAGTGTCAGAATGAAATTTTGTTGATTCCGTCAGTCCCAAATGTGAAACTGATCCGTGAGAGTCGTAGGTTTCAATTTCTGAGTCTTTTTGAGGATTTGAGGTACTAAGTTATGAAATTGTTGAAATTTAGCCTTTGGATTTACAATAGTCAATATTTGGGGTTCGGACGCTCGGATAACGATTCCAAGAGTTTAGTTTGGTTTGAGGGATTATTTTTTGTCTATGTGATGTCTTGCTTTATTTTTGAGAGGTATGGATTTTGTTATAGCTTTGTTAGGCGTTGAGTTACTTTCTTGTGGTTTTCACTGATGTTGAGTCAAGGAGACCTCAGATTCATGTTTTGAAGGTTCCATTGAGTCTAAAAAGTTGAATATAATCAATTTGCATATGTGGTTTCTTCTTTACACGGTTCCGAACAAATCATGAGAGTCCTTTCGATGACTTTGAGTTATGTTGGTTTCTGGTTCTGGTGCATGGCCATTTCTGTCATCGCGAGACTCCCTCATTACGATTGTGTAGCATTATCTTAGGGAACATAGCAATCGTATGGTTCTTGTTGCGATCACGGCGGTTAATTTTAATGAGTTTACTACTTGACTCATTGCGATCGCGATGAGCATCTGTGACCTGGGCAGAATATTTTCTAAAATCAAGCTATCAACCCCATTTCACAATTTTTTTGAGTTTTGGAAGCTTTGGGAGGTGATTTGGACCTGATTTTCGAGTAAGATATTTTTGCGTAATGGTTCTTAACTCTAAATCATGAACTACCCATTATTATTGAATTTATGAGTTTAAATCAAGATTTTGGGTTGATAAATTGGGAGTTCATCATGAACTTGTGTTTTTAAGTAAAAGTGAGTTAAGAACTAAATTTTAAATCCATTTGGAATTGATTTCCCTAATGAGATCCTAAGTCCTTGAGTAATGTTTTCAAGTATTATTTTTCCAAATTTAGAGCTTATTTTTGGAATTGTGTTTTATGTTTAATGATTCACCTTTCAAGGAAATTGATGTGGACATTGTTATTTCCAAAAAATTATTGTAAATACTTCCTTATTTATAGATTTTTTTGGCTTTGAAAGTGATTTGGAAGGGGGAAACTCAACTATTGGAGTGATCGTTGATTGATTTAAGGAAGTGACTTCCTAAAACTTGCATTCTAGTTGAATTCGTATGCTTTCTTTGTTGATTTTGTGTTGGGAGTATTGGGAATGACGTGAAGGGCTTAAATTGTCTACTTGTTATATCTAAATAAATAAAAAATGGTTGACGTGAAAAAGGCTATGCGTTGAACATGATGATGTGAATTGCCTTAATGTAGCCCTTATTGATTGATTCATGAAATGCTTGAAAGCATGAATGTGGAATTGAATAGTCCAAATTGTTGTCTTTTCTATGTAGTGTGATATTATTTGTGTTCTTTGAAACTGCACACCGTGATGAGACATATGATGAACTTTTATGCAGAGGTATTTACCAGTGAATGTTGTTATTCTGAGGTCTTTGTCGGTGAGTGTTTTAATATAAAGGTCTTTAACGGAGAGTGTTGTTATGCCGAGGTTTTTACGAGCGAGTGTTATCATGCGGAGATCTTTTTCAGTGAGTGTTATTATGCCGAGGTCTTTGCCGATCAGTATTGTTGTGCCGAGGTCTTTTCCGGTGAATGTTAGAGCCGATGGGAAATGGTTCTGTCTAGTGATGATCATTGTGACCTGATACACTTGATGCTTATACGTGTGACTTAATTGTGAATTGTAATTGATGTGCTTGTTATGTGTGACAGAGCTACTTGTTATTGAGATTGACTTATTTGATTTATTAATTGTTGTACTGGAATATTGGGCCTCTAAGGCGTGCATTGTGGTATTGCTATGTTGGGCTGATTTTTTGTCCAGGTTATAGTTTGAGGAGATTTGATTGGAGTGTAAAGGGGTATTCGATTTCTACCTGGCTAGTTTGTTTAGTAGGTTGCTTGTTGGGTACTGTGTTGTTAGTACTCACCCCTTGCTTCTACACTTATGTAGGTGCTAAACTTGTACACGTGTGATCTACTTCTTCTTCTATTGATCTCGAGGCTCGTCCAGGAGTTGAAGAGGTAGTTGCTTGTAATTTGGTGGGGCCTATTTTTCCTTTCCTTACACTTTGTTCTATTTGAGAAACAAAGCTTTATATTTTTTATTAATTCCATATTTATGTATTTAGTGGCTTATACACGTGACAACTAGATTTTTGGATTTTAATAGAAGAATAAGTTGTCCGCTTTATATTGTTCTCGTTTATACTATTTTCCACTTTCCTTTCATTCTCGTTGTGTTGAGGCTGACTAGTCCTTGTTGAAAAACCTCCGTTCGAGGTAAATTCTACGTCAAGGCTGCTATCTCAAGTTATGTTTTTAGCTAAATGGTTGCTTTCTTGCATGTTGTTGTTATTTGCTATTTCGGGCCTCGAATTATGTTCAATCTATGAACTCAACCTCAAGCATAGTTTAGGACTTCTTAAAGGAGTTAATTACAGAAATTCCGATGCAGGTCCCACAATTCCAGTTTGACTCCAAAATTGATATGTTTCTATCTTATATGATTTTTGTTTCTAAATGACCGTACTGACGTTCTAATCCTAATTTGAATAGAATGGAAGCGTTCAAAGGGCGTTCCAAAATGAAAATACATGCCAGTGTGAATTGAAGAGTGAGCGCTCGGCCTACAGGTTGGTTATGGCTTCCTTTCTAGTTAGATTGAATCTGAATGCGTAAATTCATGATTATTAGCGTGAATTGGGGGCATGTACCTAGTTATTCTTTCTACTCTTCAAAAATACCATGTTTTAGGATTGATCACCACAGTTTCAGGGTTAGTACCATGCTAGTAGGAGTTTTATGTGTGTTCTCGCATGCTGTTGTGAATGACTTGCATTGGTACTTTTTATTTGAACCATATTTGCCCTTAGTCTAGGATAAACTAGTGTTTCCTAAGATTCACAAACCTTGTAGCCTCATTATCTTCTCTGACATAGTTTTGGATGGACTAGATCCCTGTAGACTGGAATAGCGGACTTGAGTCTGCTAGTTTGAGTCTTAGTTTAGACGATTGTGAAGCTTTGTAGACTTCTTCCTTCCCTTTCTATCTCTGCAGCTCCGGTGTGTTACCGGAGTGTCGTGTTTTCATGACAACTTGACATTGGTTTGTTCTAAGCTTAGAGCCTTATGTGGATGTTTGTGGGGAGACGTCATTCCACAATGACTTAGTTCGTATTTTGGAATCCTCTTTGGAGTTGACACGCCCCTTGTCACTCTTACTTGTCAGGTTGGGTGTTGACTGGTCACTATGATTATTTCTAGTTCGAGGCTGATGTTTACGAAATGATTATATTCAGTTCAAGGTTGATGTTGATGATTCGAGGCCGTTATTCACAGTCGAGGTTGATGATTTACGGTTTGATGCTTTCACCTCTAGTTAGAGGTCTTCACTTGAGGTTCGAGTCTTTGGGTACATTTATAAGAGATGGATTGAGGCACTTAACTCTTGTAGTCATAGTTATTTGGTGTACCTATCAAGCTTATAGGGTCCGTGCGGGTTCTATTTTAACTAGCACACAAGTGTACCTTCTAAGCGTTTGGGGCTCCAATTAAGTTTAGTTTAGTTGTACTTAGATTTACTTTTGGTTTCTTATGTGCTTTATTTCATATCAACTTTGACCTCTACTTGTGTCTAGATTCTATCTTTTTAGAATGTTTTTACCTTTCTTCCTTGGTTGGCCTATGATTCCTATTGAGTACCTTTGTTTTGGTACTTATACTACACTCCACATCTGTTTTGTGAGGCAAGTCCTAGTACCAGTTACCATCATGGATCATTTGTGCCATCTTTTGTAGCTTACTGATTCATATCAGAGATGAGGGTTAGCACTTGGCATTCTAGATTAGCATGTCTCCTTTTATATATATGTTGAGCTAGTCTTTTTCCATTGGGACGACTTGTTGTGGTCAACTTTTGGGACTTGTATTTGTTCATATTACACAGCTTTGACCTAATGACTTTCTTGTTTTTTGAGGGTTTCGTATATATATAGTTTTTGGTTTGCTTCCGTTTCTGGCTAATCCTTATTTCTAGTGTTATTTATGTATAGTTCTACCCTTGTACTCATTACTTGTCGTTCTAAGTACGGGTTGCATTACCTGCTGGTGGGTTATAGTAGGTGTCATCATGACTCAAGAAGCTAGGTCGTGACAAATCTTTTGTCCTATTATAAATTATTTTTGTTTGTATTTCTCATCTATTGTTTTTGTCTTATCATCAATTTCTTTTGTTCTTTCTCATTTATTATTTTTATTTTATCTTTTATTCCTTTCTCATTTACTATTTTTATTTATTCTTTTGTCATTTATTTTTTTATTTTATCCTTTATTAGAGATATCATTTGGTAATATTTTATTATTTCTGCTTTTTTATTAGTTTATCTTCTTTTTAATTTGTTTCTCTCTTTCTATATTTTTATGTAACGACTTGATTTCGTCGTTAGGGAAAAGCCAATGGGGAAAGAATTGGGGTCAGAAAATTTTTGAGTAGTAACTTGGAAATTCCTAGCCTAGTCCAGATTTGGACGAAATCTAAGTAAGTGAGTTGTAGTGAAATCTAGTAATGAATGAGAGCTCTAATTATGAGTTTGATCACATGAGTAGATAACTAAGAGGTTAAGAAACTCATATGACTTTACAGACTCGAATTCGGGCTAGTAGAACTATCGAAACTGATCTTAGCGTGAACGAGTAGTGTTTGGAAGTCATAGGTTTAAGGTGTGTTGTGAAATTTTCACGACCCAAGGGTACCCCCATGACGTAACACAGCGTACTCGACCGCGAAGGGGACTCATACAAGCCTCATAGCATAACTTGAACATAATAGCATAGGAAAATAGTGCGGAATTTAAAACTTTTCTTTACAATCGAAGTCTTTATAAAATGAAAGAGAATCTATGAAACTATGTTTCAAACCATCTATAACATTGAATTAAAACACTAGAATAGAACTTTAGGGACACAACCCTTACAAAAAAGTCTAAAACATAAAAGAAAGACAATAAAGGACATATGGCCAAGCCCTCGAATACAGTGAGGACTCACCAATCTTCTTCTTCTTGATCGACTATGAACCTAGCCACGAGGATGGAATCCAATATCTCCAAGGCCTACACTTAAAGAAAATGTAGAAAGAAGAGGTTAGCACGAAAACGTACTAAGTAAGGAAGCATGCATAAAATCCTTGAAATATGATAAAAAGGACATTTTAGTTGAAGAAGATGCATTTGTCAAGTTTGGAAACCACCATGCACTTTCAATGTAAAAGACAAGCCATAATCACATTTATACCCATAACATAGTAAAACCATCACCTTAGCAACCTCTAAGAAACACTTGTGCAAGGTATGGTTGACATCCCATAATACCAATCATACTAAGTACTCCCTTGAAGCTACCTTAGTCATACATATCATCTTTAGACGTCATCATAATCAATAATCATGTATATTAATTGAACATAAGGAAAGTCATTCATAGCAACCAACCATTCAACATACATGCATACATTCATGTATCCCCATATCATAAAGAATATCATCATAAATAGAACCGGCACGTAAGTAACCTTGAGCTCTACATGTGCAATGCATAGATAAGATGCCATAATCCTATCTACACTAAGTATCCCCTCTAGGCCACCATGATTGTGCATAACATACCTTGACCTTATCCATAGCCAACATTCATAAATAAGGAGACATTCATGTTCATATCTTATAATAACTAAGACACTCATATCAATAATTCATATCATGCTTACATAAGTTCATTTATCTTCATAGTATAAGGAACCCACACCACAACCCCTTTATAAGTCTACTTGTGCAATTTGTAAGTGAAGTCCCATACCCCCACTCACACTAAGTAAAGCTCATTAGGAAGTCACAAGTATAGTTCATGTTCATAATTCATATAAAGCATACATTTAACTCATAATCATCATATCTTAAGAAAACATACCAGAATTACTCTCAAGCCCACTTGTGCAATGCATGAATGAAGTCCCATACCCCCATCCATGCTAAATAGAAGTTTTTAAGGAACCATAGTACATAACTCATGTTCTTATCATAATTCATAATATTATTATATAGGGAAAATAGCATTAATTGACATAGACCATGTGAGCGACATGAAATTTGGTGTCGTATAACCCCACACTAAAGAAGGTGTCCTACTTGCCTAAGATAGAACTAAATATATAGCTATAAGGTGGATCCACTAGCTAAAGACCTATGTGGGAACATAGTTATGCGATAGGGAGACTGCTTCTAGAAACCCGACCTATTGTATTGGCGGAGGAGCTTCCATCTTATGATAATAATTTAGATGACCCGACCTATTGTATTGACGGAAGGGCATCTACCTCATTGACCCTATCCACTTGGTGCTATGCATTATTTCCCAAAATTATACATAATTAGTTTTCAATTTTATTTACATGTGTGAAGAAATATTTTCCCCTTCATTCAATACAACGCATAAAATAGCTCATAAATTCAATAAAGTGAAAATGTACTTTCAACCTTAGAATCAACATTAGTAAGTGAGTAGAACTTTCACATTACATTCATAGTGTTTTCAAGAGAATAGACTTTCAATCAACACCACAACATTATCATCATCCTAGACAATTCATACATAATCAAGTGTAGGGGTGAGGGAAGAATAACCTTTCAACAATACCTCAATTTACACATTAGTCATAGGATCTTCACCTTTCAAGTGAATCATAAGTTTATACACAACTTCCATCAATATGTACAAACCATAGCTATTTACCCTTTCAAGGGTAATGAATCATTTCTCACAATCACACTTAGAATTACTACTTTAAACATGAATAAAACAAGATTCAATAACTAAATTAACATATATACAATTCATAGTAATCATCTTTCATCAATACACCCATCACAATTCATGAAATTGGGGTCTTGGGGGTGTTCATGGGTTAATGGGGAATTTTACAATAAAAATCACCATTAAAAATCAAATCATCCATAATATAGGACAAATAACATAATGAAATCATTTTTAGAAAGAACCCATGGCTAGAATGAAACCCCTAGTTGTTGAACAAGTAACCAATTTCGAAATCAAGAGTTGAAGGGCTTCATGGAGAAAAGTGTTCCATGAATCAAGACTCCCATACCTTACTTGATGTCTTCCTTACGAAATTCGAGTGAAAAGGATGGATCTTGAACCCCTTGCTTGACCTTGTTGAAGTTCTTCAATGGAGTCTAGAGAGAGAATATTTTGAGAGGGACGTTAGTTGAGTTTTGAGTTTGTGAGTTATGAGAATTAAAAGGGTTTATTTAATAGTTAAAAGTACTTTATTATATCTAAAATAAATAATAATAATAAATAATAATAATAATAATAATAACCAACACTACCATTAATTAATTAAAATAGAATTTACGAAAACACCCCTCCATTGGGCAAACCCAAACCAACTTCTACAGGTGGGTGATCCATGGACCGCATCAACAGATCGTTGATGGGACCACGGCCCGTCCTGTATGGGCGTGGTTTGGATCAGAGAGGGTGAATTGGGCGACATATTGGGGAGACTATGTCTCGACCCACGCCTCCTAACCACGGAGCGTGGTTCCACCCACGACTCGTGGGTGCCCAACCGTGGTTCATGCTGCATTTTACAACTTATTGGACCTTCACTTCGGTCCGCCTCAAGGACCCTTGGGGGCCCTAGGGGGTCATGCCTTCACGTTTAGGTACTAGAACCCTAGTACTAAGTTAGGGAAGTTATTTTAGGACTCTAACCTTACATTTTAACTTTATTAGCCTACTAGACTACATGTTAGGCTCTAGCTAAGGTCATTAGATTTCCGGGGTGTTACATTATCTCCCCCTTGGGAACATTCGTCCCCGAATAACGATCTAAACACCAAACTAAGTTAGAAACTCTAGACTAACAGTCCATTATGCATGTAACATCAAAAATGTGCAAAACTTGCAAATGCACTATTCAAAAGGAGGGAAACTTCAACTCTATTTCACAGCACGGCCAATGCAATGTAAGAAAGTAGGAACTACATCTACCAACCCAAGATGCAAGAATCTCAATTACTAGCCATGTTCAAGGAGGAACTACCATCTCCTAGTCATAATATGCTCAACATAATCTCATGGAGTTCATATGCAATTTACTCTCACAAAGTATTCCATTCAAGGAGGAATTTCTCAACTGCAAATTAAAGTCATGTTTTTCTTCTCATGAAGTACAATAGGCACTCATACTCAATGCATTACAACATAAGGAAAACAATACATATAAACTCATTTTCTTTCAAAACACAAGTTTTCGTGAACATGCATTATATAAAGAAGTCATGGCAACGCATAAGCACATAACAATAAATATATAGATAGGCACACCATCTCCCCCTTGGGAGTGAGCCTACACAACCACTTCTAAACATCATTAATCACATAGTCATAGGAGGAATTATCTTTTCCAACTAGAAACAAGCTCAACAATACACTAATATGGAGCCAATATGCCATTTCATCAAAACATATCAAAGCATGTTCATCAAAACATATCAAAGCATGTTCATCAAATCATCTCATGAAGTCAAATATGCCATCACCATACTAAGATGCATAACAACATGAGGAACATGTAAATCACGAAAACCCATTTTATACGAAATGAGAATCTTTCAAAATCAAGCATAACATTAGGAGATCATGAAAATTTCTAAGATACTAATGACTCCTAGACATAAAACAAGCTCAAAAGGAGACTTTTGGTCTCAAGCTACAATATGAATAGAAGAAAAGGATGAGGATATCGGGACTCTCAATCAATATTGCTATTTAAGCACATGATCTCCCCCTTGGGAGTAAGCTCCCTTCTTACTAAAACCTCAAATAATACTCTTTTCTAACAAACTCAAGTTTTACCAAGGCTTATTATAACCTTACCGGGATCTAAAACCATAGAGGTCTAATAATCATGCATCTAAATCCTACCAAGGTTAACAAAAGTAACTCTATGGGACAAAGGGATCATGGGACGCATGTACATCCAAAACTCCACAATCAAAAAATTAGTCAAGGAGAACTTATCATCTTAAGCTAGAGGAGGAATAGAAGGGAACATAAGGATATTGGGACATCTCATTGGACCTTGGCCTCCCAAATAAGCACCTTCAACTATAACCCTTACTAAAATACCAGTCCTCAACATTTTCATGGAAGCACCTTCTTACACTTCTATTTCATAACTTGCCGGTCTAAGATCCCAATTGGTACTTCAAAATTAGAGAGGTTCTCATTTAATCACTCTTGCTCACAAGAAACCTTACCAACAGCACTTAAGGTCTCATATGCCTACCAAACCGAGACTAAACTCCTCAAACTTACTACACCTCTTAAGGTGAGAATTTCAAGTCAAACCAAATCATGGACATCTAGAACGCTCAACTTTTTCATATCCATCACACAAAGGGATTCTAAACCATGGAGGATTACACTTCTAGCCTCTCTCAAAGGAGTCTACTCACCCAACACTTGCACACCACTATTCATCAACTCCTTCATCCCATGACAAAAACTCATAATGGCTAGGTTGGGGTTCCACCATCATAAACACATGACCATAATCAAACCCATACATACTAAGGACAACATAAAGCTCATCATGTCCAATTCATCAAGTCACAAAATACAAGTACTAATGGAATAGAAATAAGCATGAAACACATACCGGGAGCAACATTAGGAGGGCACTCTTGTTCACCTCTAACTTGAAGAGCATCGGACCTAATTTTCTTCCTTTCTCTTCCCCTAGTGGTAACTACCGGCCAATCTCTTATTTTGTGTTCACTCCCACCACAACCATAATAATCCTTCGTGTCGGCTAGACACTTATCAAGATGCTTTCTTCCACATATTTTGCAAGTAGGCTCAAGTAACACCGATTCACTATTGCTTCCTCTTTTGGGCTTAGGGTTAGACATCCTCTTCCCCCTAACTTTTGGGAGAATCTTAGAAGGATCTTGTCCAAAGGACCTCTCAAGTGAAGAATTTCCATCATCCATCCTAACCCTGTTTTTCTTTTTCAACCTTTCTTCAAGTTTCTTTTGCTCAATTTCAAAGGCATACACTATAAGACGAGGGATATTCGTATTATGCTTAAACATGGCCATACAACATTCCTTTGCCACTAAATCGGATAATCCCAACATAAACTTACTCATCCCCGATTTGGGATCGGATACTAGGATTGGAACATACTTAGACAAGTGAGTGAACCTCCATGCATATTCCTTAACACACATATCACCTTGTTTAAGGTTGAGGAACTCAAGAACCAAAGATTCTCTCATTTCTAAATGGAAGAACCTATCTAGAAAGGCACTCTTGAACACTTCCCACTCTATAGGCCCCAATCCTACCAGCCTAGTCTCTGTCCATTGATCATGCCATATTTGTGCAACCCCTTTGAGTTGACAAGAAGATAACTCCACTTTCTCTATTGAAGTTACCCCCATATTGTATAACACCTTAAAGACCTCCTCCACAAACCCTTGAGGATCTTTTCCCACCTTGGAACCATAAAACATAGGAGGATACCATCTTAAAAACTCCCTCAATCTAGAAGTAGATATCCCCTTTATAGGATTTGCCGGAGTTACAACCACGTTGTTGACTTGCACCATCAAGGCTTGAGCCAACAATTAGATAGCGGATCTAAAGTCCGCATGAGTCACATTCTCCCCTATAGGGTCAATTGGAGCTTGGAGTGGAACTTCTTGCTCCACATTGTCCTCCTCAATCCTTTCAATGTAGGCCCTTTAAGTAGTCATATCCTGAAAACCATAGGGCACACATTAGGAGAAAGATCTAATAAATCTAAACTCTAGGGCACGACTTAGAGAATAAAGAAGTGAAGTTCTCCTAACATTTAATAGCCTCCTATTCATAAAATGTGGCGCAATTCATATTTATGAACAAGACTCTACTGGATGTGGTTTGAGACATCCTAAAACCATCCTAAAAACCTTATGATTTGATACCATGTTTGTCACGGCCTAGGGGTACCCCCTAGACGTAAGCCAGCATACTCGACCCTGAAGGGGTCTCATACAAGCATCATAGCATTACTTGAACATAATAGCATAGGAAAATTGTGCGGAATTTAAAACTTTTCTTTACAATCGAAGTCTTTTATAAAATGAAAGAGAATCTATAACACTATGTCTCAAACCAATTATAACATTGAATACAACTTTAGGGACACGACCCTTACAAAAAAAGTCTAAAACATAAAAGAAAGATAATAAAGAACATATGGCCAAGCCCTAGAATACAATGAGGAGTCACCATTCTTATTTTTCTTGATCTACTATGAACCTAGCTACGAGGATGGAATCCAATATCTCCAAGGCATACCCTTATAGAAAATGTAGAAAGAAGGGGTTAGCACGAAAACGTACTAAGTATGGAAGCATGCATAAAATCCTTGAATTATGATAAAAAGGACATTTTGGTTGAAAATTATGCATATGTCAAGTTTGCAAACCAACATGCACTGTCAATGTAAAAGACAAGCCATAATCATATTTATACCATAACATAGTAAAACCATCACCTTAGCAACCCCTAAGAAAAACTTGCGCAAGGTATGGTTTACATCCCATAATACCAACCATAATAAGTACTCCCTTGAAGCTACCTTAGTCATACATATCATCTTTATACCTCATCATATCAATAGTCATAAGTAAGGAAATAGTCATGTATATTAATTGAACATAAGGAAAGTCATTCATAGCAACCAACCATTGAACATACATGCATACATTCATGTCTCATCATATCATAAAGAATATCATCATAAATAGAGCCATCACATCAGTAACGTTGAGATCTACTTGTGCAACGTATACATAGGATCCCTTAATCCTATCTACACTAAGTATCCCCTGTAGGCCACCATGATCATGCATAACATACCTTGGCCTTATCCATAGCAAACATTCATAAACAAGATGATATTCATGTTCATATCTTATAATAAGTAATACACTCATATCAAAAATTCATATCATGCTTACATAAGTTCATTTATCTTCATAGTAGAAGGAACCCACACCACAACCCCTTTATAAGTCTACTTGTGCAATGTGTAAGTGAAGTCCCATACCCCACTCACACTAAGTAAATCTCATTAAGAAGTCATAAGTATAGTTCATGTTCATAATTCATATAAAGCATACATTTAACTCATAATCATCATATCTTAAGAGAACATACCACAATCACTCTCAATGCCCACTTGTTCAATGCATGAATGAAGTCCCATACCCCCATCCATGCTAAGTAGAACTTCTTAAGGAACCATAGTACATAACTCCTGTTCTTATCATAATTCATATTATTATTATATAGGGAAATTAGCATTAACCGACATAGACTATGTGAGTGACATGGAATCCAGTGTCGTATAACCCCACACTAAAGAAGGTGTACTACTTGCCTAAGGTAGAACTAAATGAATAGCTATAAGGTGGATCCAATAGCTAAAGACCTATGTGGGCACATAGTTATAGGATTGGGAGATTGCGTCTAGAAACCCGACATATTGTATTGGTGGAGGAGCTTCCATCAGATGAGAATAATTTAGATGACCCGACCTATTTAATTGTCGGAAGGGCATCTAACTCATTGACCCTATCCACTCGGTGCTAAACATTATTTCCCAAAATTATACATAATTAGTTTTGAATTGCATTTACATTTGTGAAGGAATATTTTGCCCTTCATTCAATACAACTCATAAAATAGATCATAGATTCAATAAAGTGAGACTGTACTTTCAGCCTTAGAATCAACATTTATATGTGAGTAGAACTTTCACATTACATTCATAGTGTTTTCATGAGAATAGACTTTCAATCGACACCACAACATTATCATCATCCTAGATAATTCATACATAATCAAGTGTAGAGGGAAGGGAAGAATAACCTTTCAAAAATACCTCAATTTACACATTAGTCATAGGATCTTAACCTTTCAAGTGAATCATAAGTTTATACACAACTTCCATCAATATGTGCAAACCCTAGTAATTTACCCTTTCAAGGGTCATGAATCAAATCTCACAATCACACTTAGAATTAATACTTTAATCATGAATAAAACAAGATTCAATAACTAAATTAGCATAGATACAATTCATAGTAATCATCTTGCATCAATACACCCATCACAATTCATGAAATTGTTGTCTTGGGTTTGTTCATGGATTCATGAGAAATTTTACAATAAAAATCACCATTAAACAACAAATAACCCATAATATAGGACAATTAACATAATGAAATCATTTTTAGAAAGAACCCATGGCTAGAATCAAAACCCTAGTTTTTGAACAAGTTACTAATTTCGAAATCAAGATTTGAAGGGCTTCATGGATAAGAGTGTTCCATGAATCAAGACTCTCATACTTTAATTGATGTCTTCCTCACGAAATTGGAGTGAAACGGATGGATCTTGAACCCCTAGCTTGACCTTATTGAAGTTCTTCAATGGAGTCTTGAGGGAGAATATTTTTAGCGGGTAGTTAGTTGAGTTTTGAGTTTGTGAGTTATGCGATTTAAAAGTGTTTATTTAATAGTTAAAAGTACTTTAATATATCTAAAATAACTAATAATAACCGACCCTACACTTAATTAATTAAAATAGAAGTTATGAAAACACCCCTCTCTTGGCTGAACCCAAACCAGCTTTTACAGATACGTGATCCACGGACCCCATCCATGGATTGTGGATGGGACCACGGCCCGTCCTGCATGGGCATGGTTTGGATCAGAGAGGGTGAATTGGGGGACAACTTAGGGAGACTAAGTTTCGATCCACGCCTCCTAACCACGGAGCGTGGTTCCACCCACGACTCGTGGGTGTCCAATCGTTGTTCATGCTATATTTTATAGCTTTTTGGACCTTCCCTTGGGTCCTTCTCAAGGACCCTTGGGGGTTCCTAGGGGGTCATGCCTTGACGTTTAGGTACTAGAACCCTAGTACTAAGTTAGGGAAGTTATTTTAAGTCTCTAACCTTATGTTTTAACTTTATTAGGCTACTAGACTACATGTTAGGCTCTAACTTTGGTCATTAGATTTCTGGGGTGTTACAGAAATGGGAGTTTGGAATGCAAATTCCTACTCTCTATCTCCGTGCAAGCTGCCAGGGAGGGATTTATCCCACCAGAGCAGGGCCGCTTGGGCGGGATGGGGGCCACCATAGCGGGCTAGTCGCAAATTAAGTTAGGGAAAATCCCCAATATCATTATTATTTTGTAAACTTCGTTCTTAAGAGCTAGGAAACGTCCCCAGGCTATTTCTTGACTATTTTCCATGAGTTTTGGTGCTAGAGGTAAGGGTTTTACTTCGCTAATCCATTTTTTCGATTCGTAGAACTTAGATTCATGGGTGATTATCATTGGGGGAAGGTTTGGACTTGAAACTAATGGTGGAAAAAGCCTTAAATTGGGTATTAGAATCTTAGGTTTGGCCTAGGGTTTATAATATTGATTGTAATACGGGTAATTAGGCCTCCTTTATTAATCCTTGTATTAAATTGTTGTTTTTAGACTACGAACAAGCGGAAAGAATCCGAAAAGGGAAGATTGAAGTTCCTTAGGGGGATTCCAGCTTGGTTTCGAGGTAGGTGATGGTTTGATTTCATATTTGTTTGATGTATGTAGGTATTTGCTTCATTGTAATGCATGTATGTGTGTGAAAGTAGCACTATTGATCAAACCTAATGAAAATGAGTATGAATAAACGATTCCATGCCATTAATCAACATTTTATTGTATGATTATGAGAATGTACACTGTGTTTGTGATTGTGGTATGATGATTGGATCGGGTGTCATGTTCCGACACACTAATTGGGATCGGGTGTCACGTTTCGGCACACTATCAATTTGGCGAATGGTTTTGACCTGAAACTAATGGTGGAAAAAGCCTTAAATTGGGTATTAGAATCTTCGGTTTGGCCTAGGGTTGATAATGTTGATTGTAATTCGGGTAATTAAGCCTCGTTTATTGATCCTTGTATTAAATTATTGTTTTTACACCTTGAACAAGCAGAAAGAATTCGGAAAGGGAAGATTCAAGTGCCTTAGGGGGATTCAAGCTTGGTTTCGAGGTAGGTGATGGTTTGATTTCATGTTTGTGTGATGTATGTGGGTATTTGCTTCATTGTAATACATGTATGTATGTGAATGTAGCACCATTGATCAAACCTAATGAAAATGAGTATGAATAAACGATTGTATGCCATGAATCAACACTTTATTGTATGATTATGAGAATGTACACTGTGTTTGTAATTGTGGTATGATGATTGGATCGGTTGTCACGTTCCGACACACTAATTGGGATTCGGTGTCACGTTTCGGCACACTAACAGTTTGGGTATGGGTTCCATGAGAGGACCATTGAATTGTCATATTTACTTGTTAATGAGAATGTGGAATTGTAAGTTGTTTTTTAATAATAACCGGTATATGTGTATATATTCTGTACATGTCATGTTTACTATGTTGTGACTGCTTATGTATGTTTTGCTTATTGGAATAGTCGCGTTAATCTACCAGTACACGGTGGTTGTGGACTGATACTGCACTTGCTCTTTCTTTGTTGAGTACAGGGAATCTTCAAGCGGCTACTGATAGACCTCATTTAGGAGACCACTGATCGAGATCAAATCCAAGGGTAAGCCAGTTCTTCTAGGCTGCCATGAGTTCTCCTTTTATTTAGTCCATTTTCTTCGGACTTAGTCTAGTACTTTAGATATTCGTGGTTAAGTTTTGGGGTTTTACCCATGTTTCTTAGACTTGTGGAACTTTAGAATTTTGGTACTTTGACTTTAAGATTCTAGGCGTTATTTCCGCAATGTTTTGGTAATGATTTTGTTGAACTTTCGAACTTTATGGGAACTCCAGTTTATTTCTGCATTTAAATTTACTTCCGCATCTTTAAATGCCTAGCTTTGTGGTTAGTTGGTTAGTAGGAATGGTTCTCCCACCGGAGGGTTAGTGTGGGTGTTAATCACGACGGTCTGGGTCATGACATTTTACCTTTTTAAGAATATAAAATTAATTAGTTTTGTTATTTTCTTATTGACTATATTTATTTTCTCTTTTATTCTTTTGCTCATTTATTATTTTTATTCTTTTTTCATAATATTCTTTATTAGAGATACCATTTCGTAAAAAAATAATTATTTCTTTCTTTCTTTCTTTTTTTCTTTTTTTTATTAGTTTATCTTTTTCTTCTTTTTTCTTTTTCTATATTATTACATTTTAAAAATAAAAAATTGTTCAGTACTTTTGTTCTTTTCTCATTTATTATTTTTATTTTCTCTTTTATTCTTTTCCCATTTATTAATTTTTTTTTCATTTTTTTTATTAGCGATACATTGGTAGTAGTTTTGTTATTTGTTTATTTATTCTTCTTTTTTTGTCATTTTCCCCCTTTTTTGTTAGTTTACAATCTTTGAATTTTTTTTTCTCTTTTTATATTTTTTTCTTTCTTAAAAAACATATAAACATAAAAAATAAACGATTAACTAACTACATTTAGATTTTTTTAAAAACACTGGACTACAATAATAAATTAATAAAAAAAATACATAATTATGTTATTTTGGATTTGCATAAACTACCTTTGACATTTAGTCTGTTTTTCTTAAAAGAACAATAATATTGAATTATGTTAATGAGGCATAACTTCAATATGGATTGAAAGAATTTGCTCTTATTACTGAAATGCGATTTAATGGTAATAGAACAATTTCACGATCCAAAAACACAAATCCTGATGACACCTATGTCCCCAACCGGTGGGTAAACCAACCCAATAAGTTAATCGATTCAACTTGAAACGTAAAAAAGTAAGTAGTAAGCATCTCAAATACTAAGTCTTTTATAATAAAATGCAGAAAAACTAAAATACCACCCCAAGATTTAGTGTCATAAGTACAAGAGGTTTTAAAAGATGCTACAAGTCTGAAACTATATGACGAGTCTAGACATAAAAAATATGCTATCAGAATACCAAAATAACCTAATAAATAGAGATAGATGAAGGTGTGGGCCATAGAATATTCAAACAGCTCACCACAACTCCCAGATGATTGAAACTTAGACTCAAAAGCTCCATTGGTGCACTCATATTGAAATCTAATCTGCACCACAAAAGAGTGCAATAAACTTAGTATAAGAACGAAACCACGTGTACCCAGTATGCATCATAGACCGATAGAGAAGAAGTAGTGACATGAGTATATAAGAAAATCCTTCTTTTATTTTCCAAGTTTACGTTACACTTATCAGCCAAGTTCCATCAAATAGGAATAATCAAATGTCACAAAATAGGAAAGTAGTTAGTTAATATTTTAGTTTTTTGTATCTATTTTATTTTTAAAAAAATAAAAATATAAAAAGAGGGGAAAAAAATTAAAAGATAGTAAACTAACAAAAAAAGTGAAAAAGGCCAAAAAAACAAAGAAGAAGAAATAAACAAATAACAAAAATACTACCAAATGGTATCTCTAATCGAGGATAAAATGAAAAAAAAGAATAAAAATAATAAATGAGAAGAGAATGAAAGAGAATATCATATACCATATATTTCTATCATATAGAAGACACAAGTTGAGGACGAACTAGAGCAAATTTGTCATTTCATAAAATTTCTAGAATGTTTGTTTCTATGCTATGGAATCGAAAAAGTTGTAATATATTTATAATGACAAAATAACCAAATATCTTTTCCTAAATGCCATGCGTATCCTAATGATGTGACATTTAATAGTGACCTACATTTTCAATTACATGTTTTTTCTTGAATGTTTTGAATATACAGTAATAATTAGTGTATTTTAATGAGATATTACACTTCGTATATTTTTTTATTTTTTTTTAATAGTGTGATATTTTCATTAAACTAAAAATATCTATTAAAGAAATGTAGAATAAATTTTTTATTTTTACAACATACTAATGATTTATATAGGTATGAAGGTAATTTTAAATCAATTATTTGTTAAGACCTATAAGATTGATTTACGCGATATTTTTTTCAATTTTTTTTTTATATTAAGATATTATAATTTATATAGTTAATTGATGTGATAAGTTATTTTAGGTAATATTCCTCTATATTATAAAGTAAATAACTTCTTACTATGAGGTCATATAAAAATATTCATGTCACGCCCCGAACCTACACCCTGACGAGATTGGCACTCGAGAACCATTGTTGGCCCCAAACGAACCCTTGTCCTGACTTAACTTATAGCGGAAGACTTAAATAGCAAGAAAACAGTCTCAAAGGATTACTCATGCAATAACTTAAAGATATATTAGAGTAGCCAAATTGGCAATGCAAGTCTCATAGCAAATCATCTGAAATACAAGACTAAAGAACTCAAAACTAACTGTCTATGAAGCCTCTAAATACTAAGAGGGATGTCGGGACAACACCCTCGATTATCCTAACAACTGAAATACTAGAAGACAATGTAAAAGGAATCCTCTGGAAAGCAAGGAGGCTCACCGAATGACTTTGAGTGTTCAACTGGATCAACGGGGCGTTGGATGTTGATCCTAGTTACCTGTATCTGCATCATTAAAAGATAAAGTCCAGATGGCTTCAGTACATTGGATGTATGAGCATGCGAGGGGAAAACTAAACATGACATAAGCTTGAAAGGAGTCTGAAAAGAACACTTACCTTAGTTTTTCTCCAATCATGAATACTCAACTCAAATGCAAAGTAAAAATAACAATAAAAGTGCAGTTTATTCAAATCATTTAAAACAGTAAATGAAAAATCAATGTATTTAAGAAATACAATAATAACTCAGTTTACATATAAAGTAATATAATACTGTGGGAGTTTCTCTAACCGACAACCATCATTCTGAGCTACTGTGATGATACAGCGTCTCGCCCACACTGCTAGAATTTTCCTATAACTTGCCGTGAAATAGAACGCCTCAACTAAGTGGATCCACTAGTCTATGCTAAAAAGCACCAAGGAATCATCTAAACAGTATGACCATTTCTACCCACGATGGCTACACGGTTTATGGAGACTTGAGTTATTATGAACTCATCCCCATATCAGTGCTTAATACTACTCCCAAAATATACTCAGCTCATATATTTAAAAAACAAAACTCTTTCTGTGATTTGAGGTAATTACTCAAAAACTAGCTTAAAAGCTCTCTTGGAAATCGGTGTTTCCTTTCTTGTTTAATTGTGAAAATATTTCAACTCTTGGGAATACTTAGTTCCCGTATAATATTTTGAAGAAAAGAACTCTACTCTTACTCTTTACTTAACTCAAAACTCAATCCTTAAAACAAAGTGAAAACATTTGTAAAAGACTTTCGAAATAACTCTAAGAACTCTCTAAACCTGGCTCTTAACTTTTCTTGAATTTGAATTTACGGATTCAAGGATTGTGATTTGTCATAGGAAGGATCTCATGATGTTTAGGAGTATATTTAGATAGTTAAACATGAGAAACAATCAAGAAATCACTGTCTGGAAGCAAGTCCGCGCGCGGAGATGCCTTTAATTATTTGGTCGGGAAATAAATTTTGAGGCAGAACGGTCTGTGACTACTTCGTGGCGCGGGAGAGAATTTTTCAATCCTGAGGAACAGGTCCGCGTTGTGGACCTGGTACCCAGATTTTCCCGACTTGTTCCTTCTTCATTTTCGAGCTTCAATTCACCCAAATTCGATTCTTTGTTTCCCAATTCCTCTTTAGATTCAGATATCCAGCACATGTACACAATAATATAACTCAAAACAACTCTAAAAATCGACCTTAAACTCTTAAGAACTCCTCAATCTCATCCCAAATTCAAGAACAAAAGCAATTCAAGAATATTAAAGTCTAAATCTTTTAGGATGAAAATCATACTGAAATAAACATGTTTGGCGCGTGGGTGAACGAACCCAATGCTATGTGAACTCACATAACTCTTTAGGGATCAACCCTTGGCGAAACGACTACGATTCCGCAAGAAAACTCCAAGAACACTTGACTTTTCTCCTCTTGAGTTGTTTCTCCAAAAACCCTAGCGTAATTTGGTAAAGCGTAAACTGTTCTAATTTTGTTTATACCCGTAAGTAATTACGAAAAATGAATTAAGCTGATTGTGTAGTGTAAAGACCACAATACTCCTCAAAAATCCGGTTTTGACTTATCTTATCTAGATAGCCCAACTTCCAATGGGCATATCTCTCTCATACGACCTCGCAATCGCGCAAACTTGGCGCCGTTGGAAAGATAATTCAAATATATTTCCTATGGTATCTTGTAGTACACCTAACTCATCCTGAGCTAAGATTTATGGTCGTTTGAAGTTACCCAAAGCTCAAACTTAACTTAATTTAACCAATTTTCCAGATTTTTCTTTCTTTCCAAAAATGACTCTTTCTAATTCTAGCTCTTTCTAGTTCTTTCAAATAGCGAGCTGTTACAATATATCCCCCTTGGGATTATTCATCCTCGAATGAGATTTCTCTTAGTAAACTAAGGGCATAACATCAAATATTCAGTTCAAACACCCAACAATCGAATCTAACACATTAAGCATATCAATTAAAGATTACTAAGAAGAGAAATAGTGCCTTGATCTGGAATTTCTCCTGGCTCAAAGAGATGTGGATATATCTTCTTAATATCCTCCTCAACTTCCCAAGTAGCTTCCTCAACAAAATAATTTCTCCAAAGAACTTTGACTGATGCTACTTCCTTGGTCCTTAACTTGCGAACCTGCCGGTCTAGAATCTGAATAGGGAACTCCTCATAAGACAAGATAACCTTGATACCAATATCTTTAGTTGGTATGATAAGTGAAGGATCTCTCATGCACTTCTTCAACATGGAAACATGAACTACCGGATGGACTGTTGTTAACTCTTATGGTAGCTCCAACTCATAAGCTACATTGCCAATATACCGGGGACTAAACTTCCCCTTCTTACCAAATCACATAACACCCTTCATGGGTGAAACCTTCAAGTATACCCAATCATCTACTTCAAACTCTAACTCCCTTCTCCTAACATTGTTGGCTGATAGAGGATATTCTCCATATCAAGATTTGATCCCTTAAGATCTTAAAGATAATTGTTGTAATCTAGAATATCTTTTTCTTCTTTTTAGTAAAATATATGATTTTATAGAATCCCAGATTTCATGGGATCTAGGTGATTCAATCTCTCATGTATATAAAGCCTTGTATATGACATAGAAAGATATGAATAAAATTATTCAACTATCTTATTCCACAT
>NW_006238955.1:720407-782136 GCF_000226075.1 Solanum tuberosum
TCAGACATCATTGTAGGATTTCTGACGACTCTGCACTGTTTTCAACCTCTCTTGAATGACTTTCACTTTCTCCATAGCTTGGTGAACTAAGTTTGGTCCTATCAACCCAGCTTCACCAACTTCAAACCAACCAATAGGAGATCTGCATCTTCTCCCATAAAGAGCTTTATAAGAAGCCATTTGGATGCTAGAGTGGTAACTATTGTTGTAAGCAAATTTAATGAGAGGTAGGTGCTCATCCCAATTACCTTTGAAATCAATCACACAGACCCTAAACATATATTCTAGGGTCTAAATAATGCGCTCTGCTTGACCATGTGTCTGAGGATGAAAAGTAGTACTCAAGTTCACCTTTGAACCCAAGCCTTTCTGAGAAGATTTCCATAACTGTGTAGTTAATTGTGCTCCTCTATTTGAAATAATCAATACTGGAACCCCATGAAGTCTGACCACCTCTTGAATGTACAACTTAGCATAATCTTCTGCTGAATGGGTAGTCTTTACCAGTAAAAAGTGGGTTGATTTCGTCATTCGATCGACAATCACCCAAATAGAATCATGCTGCCAGCAAGATCCTGGTAAACCTGTGATGAAATCCATATTTATCATCTCCCACTTCCATTCAGGAAATTCTATATTCTAAGCCATACCATCGGGCCTTTGGTGCTCTACATTAACTTGTTGGCAATTTGGGCACTTAGCAACAAACTCTACAATGCCCTTTTTCATACTACTCCGCAAATTAACTTCTCTCAAATCGCTATACATCATTGTGGAACCCAGATGGATAGAATATTTAGAGCTATGAGCTTCATCCATGATCCTCTCTTGGAGTTCATTCACCCTTGGTACACACAACCTACCTTGATACTTCAATACGATATATCCCCCTTTTTCAAAAGCCAATACTCTTTACTTATGAATATTTGCCTTTAATTCAAGTAAAATAGGGTCTTAGTCTTGCTTCTCTTTTACATCTGACACTAATGATGGTTCAGCCCCATTCATCACCACTATTCCTCCTTCTATGGAATCCATTAGTCGAACTCCTAAACATGCAAGTCTGTGCACATCTTTTGCTAACTCTTTCTTATATTCCTCAAAATGGGTGGTACTACCCATAGACAATCTAGTCAAGGAATTATCAACAACATTAGCCTTACCTGAGTGATAAAGAATACTCATGTCATAATCTTTGAGTAACTCTAACCACCTTCGATGTCTCAGATTAAGTTTTTTCTGACTAAACACATATTGAAGACTCATGTGGTTGGTGAACACATCCATATGAACACCATAAAGATAATGACGCCATATTTTCAAAGCAAACACTACGGCAGCCAACTCTAAATCATGGGTTTGATAATTCTTCTCATGAACTTTCAACTGACTGGAGGTATAAGCTATCACTTTGTGATTCTGCATTAATACGCAACCCAAACCAACTCTAGACACATCACAATATACAACAAAACCTTGAGTACCCTCTAGTAAGGTCAACACAGGGGCAATAGTCAACTTCTTTTTCAATTCCTGAAAGCTTTTCTCACAAGCTTCGGACCATTGAAGCTTCACTATTTTCTGAGTCAACTTGGTCAAAGGGGATGAAATAGATGAGAACCCCTCTCCGAAACTTCTATAATATCCAGCCAACCCAAAGAAACTCTTAATATCAGTTGGAGATGTGGGTCTAGGCCAATTCTGCACTGCCTCTATTTTTTGGGTGTCAACTCGAATCCCATCACCAGAAACAACATGGCCTAAGAATGCCACTGACTTAAGCCAAAACTCACACTTAGAGAACTTTGCATACAACTGTCTATCCTTTAGATTTTGGAGGACTATTCTAAGATGACTAGCATGATCTTCCTCATTCCTCGAATAGATTAGAATGTCATCAATGAATACGATAACAAACATATGTAAATAAGGCTTGAATACTCTATTCATAAGGTCTAGGAATGTTGCACGTGCATTAGTTAAACCGAACAACATAACTAGGAACTCATAATGACCATAACGAGTTCTGAATGTTGTCTTTGGAATGTCATATTACCTTACCCTCAATTGATGGTAGCCTGATTTGAGGTCTATCATAGAGAAACAGGTAGCACCCTGAAGTTGATAGAAAAGATCATCGATTCTCAAAAGAGGATACTTATTCTTGATGGTAACCTTGTTCAACTAGCGATAGTCTATACACATTCTAAGGGAAACTTCTTTCTTCCTCACAAATATGACCGAAGCACCCGAAGGTGAGACACTTGGTCAAATAAAGCCCTTATCAAGGAGATCTTTCAATTGTTCTTTTAGCTCTTTCAACTCAGCTGGAGCCATTCTATTTGACGGAATAGATATAGGATGAGTATCTGAAAGAATGTCTATACCAAAGTCTATCTCTCTCTTAGGAGGAATTCTGAGTAGATCATCAGGAAAGACTTCTGGAAACTCGCTCACAACTGGAAATGACTCAATAGGAGGTGTATCAACACTGGAGTCATTAATTTGAACTATGTGATAGACACAACCCTTGGAAACTAACTTTCTTGCCTTAAGGTACGAAATAAAATGACCCTTAGGCACTGCTGAACTACTACTCCACTCTATAACTAGCTCATTAGGAAACTGGAACTTGACGACTCGAGTTCTACAATCAATGGAGGTATAACAGGCATGAAGCTAGTCCATACCCAGAATGACATCAAAATCAACCATGTCTAACTCAACTTAATCAGCCATGGTGTTGTAGTGATTGACGTAAATGGTACAATCACGATAGACTCCCTCATAGGTGTAGAAACACAAAAGGGCTCACAAAGTTTCTCAACAAGAAAATCAAATTTCATCGCAATATAAAGAGTCACAAAAGATAAACTCGCTCCTGGGTCTACCAAAGCATAAACATTAAGAGTAAAGACTTTGATCATACCAGTGACAACATCTAGAGAATTCTCTTGCTCTTGACGACTCATGTTAGCATATAGGCGGTTTGCTCCTCCGCCTGCCCCTAAAGTAGCTCCTATAGATGCAGCTCTATCTGGTGGAGCAACTGATGAAGATTGGACTATATTGCCCTGATTCCCATTATCTTGTTAGTTCTTAG
This sequence comes from Solanum tuberosum, assembly GCF_000226075.1. NCBI lineage: Eukaryota > Viridiplantae > Streptophyta > Magnoliopsida > Solanales > Solanaceae > Solanum > Solanum tuberosum. Next base: position 723,511 of record NW_006238955.1, read on the forward strand.
GGCACTCTTTCATGAAGTGACCCTCTTCACCGCACTTGAAACAACTAGTGGAGCCATCATGACACTTACCTGGGTGGTTCCTACCATACTTAGCACATGCAGGAGCCCAGTTACCTCTTTGTGCCACACTACCCTAAGACTGTGCAGGTCTAGATCCGACGTTCTACGAATTCTGACCATTATACTCATCTTTGTTTCTGGGTGCCAGTGCACTAGCAGATGATGGAACAGGTCCCTTATGCTTTTGCTGAAACGAAGAATGGTTCACATTACCCCTTTGTTGTCCGGACTCATTCCCTGTCTTACCTTTCTTGTTTCTAAACTCCTTCCTATCACTTAAATTCTCTTCCTCAACCTGCTGCACATAAACCATCAACCATGTTATTTCCATGTCCTCTATTAGCATAGCTTCCTTGCACTCTTTTCTTGACATACGGGATAACCCAGCAACAAACAGACTCATCCTGCTCCTCATATCAGCAATCATCTCCGGAGCATATCGGGAAAGTTGGGTGAACTTTAAGATGTACTCATGAACACTTAGTGAATCCTTCTTAAAATTAAGGAATTCCCGTATCTTGGCTTCTCTCAGTTCACGGGGAAAGAAACGCCCCAAGAACGCACTCTCGAACACAGCCCAACTCAAAATCGGTGCATCCTCAGCCCTACTCTTCTTCCACTGGTCAAACCAAGTCCTAGCAACACTCTTTAGTTGATATGCAGCTAGTTCCACTCGCTCAGGATCGGCAAAGTGCATAACCTCACACACCTTCTGCAGTTCCTCAACAAAGTTTTACGGATTCTGAATAGTGCTTGAACTAGTGAAGCTTGGATGATTCATCCTCAAGAACTCACAGATCCTAAAAGTATGAATCTCTTCCTATCGAGCCCCTCTTTTTTGACCAACTTGATTGGTCACCGCTTGACTTGGCATTCAGATTGCTTCCCGATATTTAGCACTGGTGACCTCTCCTTGAGGTTGCACTTCAAGTGTGTTTGGTACCCCTTGCTCCTCAACATTATGCCTAAAAGGACGACCTCGTACAGCTCTTCCTGGAGGCATGATCAATTTAAAGACACACGTAAGCACGAGTTAGAAGGAAACTGTATAGAGATAAACTTTATCACACGAAATGAATATGAAAGAAGTGAAGGAATTTCCTAAATGTTGCAGCCTCCTAATTATAGATGTGGTGTTCTTCAAACTGATAATTAGGACTCTACAAACACGACTTCATAGACTCACTAGGGATTTTTAACTCTGTGCTCTGATACGATGTTTGTCACTCCCCGAGCCTACACCCTGGGCAGGACTGGCACTTGAGAACTATTGATGGCCCCAAGCGAACCCTTGGACTGGCTTAACTTATAGCGGAAGACTTAAATAGCAAGAAAACAGTCGCAAATGATTACTTATGCAATAACTTAAAGAAATATTAGAATAGCCAAATTGGCAACTAAAGTCTCATAGCAAAAAATCTGAAATACAAGACTAAAGAACACAAAACTAACTATCTATGAAGCCTCTAAATACTAAGATGGATGTCGAGACAAGACCCCCGATCATCCTAACAACTGAAATACTAGAAGACAATGTAAAAGTAGTCCTATAGAAAGCAAGGAGCCTCATCGACTGACTCTGAGTGCTTAACTGGATCAACGGGGAGCTGGATATTGATCCTGGTTACCTGTATCTGCATTATTGAAAAGATTCAGGCCAAATGGCATCAGTACATTGAATGTATGAGCATGCAAGGGGAAAACTAAACATGACATAATCTTGAAAGGAATTTGAAAAGAACACTTACGTTAGCTTTTCTCAACTCATGAATACTCAACTCAAATGCGAAGTAAAAACAGCAATAAAAGTGAATTTTATACAAAGCATTTAAAACAGTAAATGACAACTCAATGTATTTAAAAAATACAATAATAACTCAGTTTACATATAAAGTAATATAATACTGTGGGAGTTTCTCTAACTGACAACCATCACTATGAGCTAATATGATGATACAGCATATCTCCCACGCTGCCAGAACTGTCCTATAATTTTTCATGATATAGAAATCTTCAACTGAGTGGATCCACTAGTTTATGCTAAAAACTACTAAGGAATCATCTAAAAAGTATGACCCTTTCTACCCACGATGGCTACATGGTTTATGGAGACCTGAGTTATTATGAACTCGACCCCACATCGGTGCTCAATACTACTCCCAATATATACTCAACTCATATGTTTAAAAAAGAAAACTATTTCTGTGATTTGAGGGAATTACTCAAAAACTAACTTAAAAGCTCTCTTGTTTAAATGTGAAAACATTTCAATTCTTGGGAATACTTAGTTCTTGTATAATCTTTTGAAGAAAAAAATCTACTTTTACTCTTTACTCAACTCAAAACTCATCCCTTAAAACAAAGTGAAACAATTTGTAAAAGACTTATGAAATGACTCTAAGAACTCTCTAGACTTGGCTCTTAAATTTCCTTGAATTTAAATTTATGGATTGAAGGATTGTTATTTGTGATAGTAAAGATATCATGATGTTTAAGAGTGTTTTTAGATATTTAAACATGAGAAAAGATCAAGAAATCACTGTGTGGAAGCAAATCCGTGACGCGGAGATGCATTTAATTATTTGGTCGCGAAATAAATTTTGTGGCAAAACGGTCCGTGACCGCTCCGAGACGTGGGTGAGAATTTTCCAATCCTAAGGAACAGATCCGAAACGCGGACCTGGTACCCAGATTTGCCCGACTTGTTCCTTCTTCATTTTCTAGCCCCAATTCGCCTAAATTCGATTCTTTTTTCCTCAATTCCTCTTTAGATTCAGATACCCAGCATATGTACACAATAATCTAAATTAAAAAAACTGTAAAAATCGACCTTAAACAATCAAGAACTCCTCAATCTAATCCCAAATTCAAGAACGAAAGCAATTCAAGAATACAACTCAAGAATATCAAAGTCTCAATCTTTTAGGACGAAAAGCATACTGAAATAAACATGTTTGGTGTGTTTGAATGAACCCAATGCTATGTGAACTCACATACCTCTTTAGGGATCAACCCTTGGTGAAATGACTTCGATTCCGCAAGAAAACTCGAAGAACACTTGAATTTTCTCCTCTTGAGGTCATTCTCCAAAAACTCTAGTATAATTTGGTAAAGCGTAAAATAATATAATTCTGTTTAGACCCCTAAGTAGTTACCAAAAATGAATTAAGCTGATTGGGTAGTGAAAAGACCACAATACCCCTTAAAAATCCAGTTTTGACTTTTCTTATCTATTCAGACCAACTTCAAATGGGCTTATTTCCCTCATATGAACTTGAAGTCGTGCAAACTCAGAAGCGTTGGAAAAATAATTCAAAGATATTTCCTACGGTATCTTGTAGCACACCTAACTCATCTTGAGCTAGAAGTTATGGTCATTTGAAGTTGCCCAAAACTCAAACTTCACTTAATTTAACCTATTTTCCAAATTTTTCATTCTTCCCAAAAATGACTCTTTCTAATTCTAGCTCTTTCTATTTCTTTCAAATAGCGAGGTATTACAATTCATACCAATTTTTCATGAAACATCAAATTTGTTTATTTTCCTAATAAAATAAATTACATATTACAATAAGTAAATATATTTATAGTGTGAAATTTCTTCACACTAGTATATGACATAAACGTATTTAAATATATAGTTTGTACTCCATTTTTCATAAGTAATTTTCAACTATAAATAAATTATCTCTTATAATTTTCATGTCATTTCATTATGAAAATTAACCTATGACATAGCTCTATAAATCAAAATAGTTCTGATCTCCTTAAAATACATTACATAATTTACTTTTATTTATATATACTATATTAGGTATGGAAGATTATTCCATTTTTTTAAAACTGAGAATATTTAAAATATGTAGAATTTATGTAAAATAAGATTCAAAGGTTTATTATTTTATCACATGTTGATGTCATTTAATTAAAAAGAGTCATAAAAAACATTACTAAGCTACTATTATTTCTATCACGTAAATTTTGTAATGCTTTTTTATTCTCTTCATACATTGTTTCAACATGGATAGTACATTGTTTCATCCTGGATGTAAATTCCCTTGAAGCTCTCTTTGTTGGTAAATGTTTTATTGATTTTGTCCAAGAAAAAACCCAAATAATCCCTTATTTTTCATATGAAGCAGTAATACAAATGTTTGATAATATAAATAACTATTCTACATAATAAAAGCTTGCTAATACATAGAGTTTTTAAATGCATTATGAAAAAAATACCAATGTTATTAGTTATTTGAATTAATGTATGTGTTATACATAATATTAAAATGAATATGAGAGATATATTTTAAAATTTTAGTTATGGAAACTTAAAAAACTGATAAGTTTTATTTAATTTAGTTTGAAATCGAAAAAAGAAATTATTAAAAAATGCAATTCATTCTATATCGTGTTATAAAATATTCATGATTATTTTTTAAAAAAAATCAACATATATAATATAATTAAAATACATAAATACTCAACTTAAGGTAATCTTTCCTAACATTTAAAAAATTCCAAAAATCTCCTTTTTGAATGATCTCTATCCCCTCTTGGATACATCTCTATTCCCTCTCCAATACATATCTATCCTCTCGAATACATCCCTAACTCCCTTAATTCATCCCTTTCCCCTCTCTAATACATCCCTCCCATTAAATAATGTATTATTTGCAATGTATCGAACAACCAAAGAATGTATCCGAGAGCAATAAAAATCAGAGATTTTTGTAGTTGGAGAAATTTTTGGAATAAGATGTAATTAACCCCCAAACGTAAGGAATTTTTGTAAGTTATACTATAATTTAATATTATTGTCACGACCTGAAGTCTACACCCTGGACGTGGCCGACACTCAAGAACCATTGCTGGTCCCCAAGAGAACTCTCATCCTAGCTGACTACAAGCGAAAGACTAACTTAAGCATACAAAAGCTTAAAACTGAATAAAATTCAATAAATTCAACTTTTCAAAACTTTAACTCAAATGAACAACTTAGAATAAAAATAATATATTTGACTCACCATAAAATAGGCAACTTAAGTCTGTAACACATTTAATAAAATAAATGAATAATACAGACTTCTCAACTATACTGACTATCTACGAAGCATCTAACTGATAAAGATCGAAGTCGGGACAAGACCCACGACATCCTGACTAAACTCAAAGGTAAATGAAATCCTCTGGATACAAGGAGGCTCACCATACCTAACTCGAACTCCTGGAAATATCAACAAATCTCCTGTTGATGATCCCGAATACCTGTGTCTGCATCATGAAAAGATGCAGGACAATGGCTCAGTACGTGGAATGTACGGGCATGTAAGGGGAATTCTAAAACATAAACATAAGCTTGAAACTTGATAAAAATGAAACATACTTACCTCTTCTCAAACTTACTCAACTCAAGGAATACTCAAGGATACTCAAAACTACTCAAACTTACTCAACTCAGAAGTACTCAAGGATAATATACTCAACTCAGAGATTAGATACTCAACTCAGAGATATGATATTCGACTCTGGGTACTCAACTCAGTATAAAGCAACAATACGCATGCAATATATGGAAAGCTTTATAAAACAGTAAAAACAACTTAGTTCGTTAAAGTAAATGCAATAACAAACTCAACTTTACTTATATAATAAAGTAATATAGTTTCTGTGGGAGTTTCTCTAACCGACAACCACCACTATGGGCCTAAGTGGTGATACAGCGTCTTACCTACGCTGCCAGAACTGTCATACACTTTGTCATCATATAGAACACTTAACTTTGTGGATCCACTAGCTTATGCTAAAAGCATCTTAAGGAGTCAACTAAAAAGTATGATCGTTTACTAACCATGACGACTACATGGTTTATGCATACGTGAGTTATCTGAACTCAAGCTCGTCCCCATATCGGTGCTCAATACTACTCCCAAAATATACTTTAGCTCATATGTTTGTAAAAAAAAAATCTTTCTTTGGTTTGAGATAATTACTCAAAAACTTAGCTTAAAAGCTCTCTTGGAAATTTCTGTTTCCTTTCTTGCTCAAATGTGAAAACATTTTAACTTAGTAATACTTAGTTCTCATATAATCTTTGAAGAATGAACTTTACTCTTACTCTTTATTGAACTTCAAAGCTTAAGTCTTAAACAAAGTTTAAACATTTGTAAAAGACTTATTAAAATATGGTTCACACCGAATTATAGACTTGAACGACTCAATGCAAGGTTTTCAATAACCATAGATAAAACTCAAAAACTTGGTCAAGAACTTCAATAATACTACTAATTTCAAGAATTCTCAACTCAGAGGGTTCATGCGGAATTATGAGCATGAACTACTCAACTCAAGGACTCAAAGCTACTTCTCATCTCAAGATTGATCGACTAATAATGTTCATGAGGAATTATGGGCATGAAAAACTCAACTCATGGACTTCATGGGTAATAGGTAATAGTCCCATGATTAGGATTATAATCTCGGAAAGGTTAGGAACTCGATACTCAAGACTTAGAACTTGAAGATACTACTCCTTTTAAAGATACTAAACTGATGGAGTTCATGTGGAAGTTATAGGCATGAACGACTTTACTCAAGGGTCAAAATATCAATAAGGAACTCAGGTATACGACTCTTCTCAGTGCCATACTTACTTCTCAAAACTTAACTCAAATCGATGGTGGATCTCAAAGGATTCACAATTGAACTCAAAGACTTTCTTGAACTCTACTCTTAACTCTCTCTTGAATGTGAATTATGAATTCAAGAGTTATGGTTCATGATATGAAGGATCTAGGTGATAGCGTAGACTCATGAATACATTCTCCTCACTCTCATGCTCACTTACTCGAGTCTTGAAACAAGTTATTAGAAGTTGTATAAGACTCCTCAAAGGACTCAAAGGGACTTTCTCAAAAAAATGTTTGAGAGAACTCTCAAGACTTGACTCTGAACTCTACCTTGAATGTGATTTGTGAATTCAAGGTTGTGATTTGTGATAGGAATGATTTCGTGATGTTTAGGAGTGTTTTAAGATAGTTAAACATGAAAAACGATCAAGAAATCACTATTTAGAAGCAAGTCTGTGACGCGGAGATAAATTAAAATATTTGATCGTGAATTAACTTTTGAGGCAGAGAGGTCCGTGACCTCTCCGCGACGCGAAGACAAACTTTATGAAATGGGGAAGCAGGTCCGCGACGCAGAGCAAGGTGCCAAATTCACCCGACTTTTTCCTTTTTCATTTTCTAACCCCAATTCACCTAAACTCGGTTCTTTTTCTCAATTCCTCTTTAGATTTAGATACCCAACACATGAACACAAGAACCTACTGCTAAACAACTGTAAAATCGACATGATTTCATCAATGAACTCAATAATCTCATCTAAACTCAAGAACTAAACCCAATTTCAAGAACATCATACTTTCAACTTTCTAGAACAAACTTAAAGCTGAAATTAACATGATTGGCGTGTGGGTGAACAAACCCAACACTATGAAATCTTACATACCTGAAGAACCATCTTCTTGAAGGACTTGAAGGAAAATCTTGAACGATGAACCTTAGCCTTAGCGTTACTTGAATTCCTTGAGCATAGAATTTTTGGAGTGGATGAGAGGGTTCGATTTATGAAAAACTGGTTTTCTACACGTTTAGGACAATTTAGATGACCTCCTAAGGGTTTTTAGGACTAAAATACCCTTAAAGAAATAATTAAAACTAGCTGGGAGTCAGAATAATTTTCCACCAGGCAGTGAGGTGCGTATTGGCTCCGTAACGCGAAGCCATCGCGGAGCTACTGTTAGGTTTAAGCGTCGTTAGTAAATTAGTCGTAATTTTTTACTCAGAGCTCGGAATTTAGCAAACTCAGTGGTGTTGGAAAGATGACTAGAAGAGATTTAATTTTCTATCTTGTAGCTCACCTTACTCATCTTGCTCTAGGAGTTATGGTCGCTTGAAGTTGACCCAAAACTTAAGAAAAACTTAGGAATGACTTGAACGAATTCTCTTTGGTTCTTCTTGGAACTTAAGGTGCTACATCTAATGACCTTAATACTCAAGAAATTTTAAAATCCTTGCAAAAATCTCGCTCACTACGAAGAACAGTTTGAGTCTTAGATCAAAAAAATTCTAGGGTGTGACAGTTATAATATAGGGCCCATAAACAGGCCTTTGAATATCTAGTATCTAGTATATATCTAAAAGAGAACCTTATGGCTGTCTACGTGGTGCCACCACAAACCAAGAAACCCTTTTATTTTAATATATTTCCAAAGGTGCCCTACCCCTCTATGTCACGACCCAGGGGTACCCCTAGATGTAACATAGAATACAAGACCCCGAGAGGCATCATATAAGCCACTTAGATTTTATAGTCAAGATAGTAAAAAATAGATAAAATTTAAAACATTTTCAACAATACCAAAGTTTTATAAAATGAAGTGGAAGTCTAATACACTTGTCCCAAAAACCATCTAATATAGTAGAATCTTGGGACACAGCCCATACAACAATGTTCAAAACTAAAATGAAAAGAACATAAGAGAAATGGTGGCAAAATCCCCGAATGCTATGTGGACTCACTAATCTTCAACCTTGCCTCTACTATAGATCCAAGCCACGGGGATGAGATTTGGGAACGCCAGACCCTACGTTTGGATAAGAAATGTAGGCAAGAGTATGCGTTAGTACAAAAATGTACTAAATATGATAACTTGCATAAACATAATCATAAACATAAGAGTTAGGCAACATAAGTCATAAGAATAATCAATGCACATAAAGGATCATCTCAACATATAAGGAGTACTTCTTGAGGTAACCTCAATTCATACATAATTAAGACATGGGTAATCCGCCACTAGTCTTACTCATCATGGAAGGAAAACTCAAGAAATCACCCAAGCTCATCACCTATCATAACATATCCTAGCTTAACTTTTAAAGACATGGGGAATCACCTCTTGCCTCACTATAAAGGAACATGGGTAATCGCCTTTAGCCCTTTTTAACATTGGGATCATGGGTAGTCGCCTCTAGTCCCTCGTCAAACATATTTTAGGATCATGGGTACTCACATCTAGTCCAACATCATGTGACATGTGTATTCACCTCATGTCTTTCTATAAAGGATCATGGGTACTCACCTCTTGTCCAATTCACGTTATAGGAATGTGGGTAGTCGGCTAGTCGCCTCTTGTTCAACTTCAAGGAAGAAGGGTAATTGCCTCTTATTCTATTATAAGGAATATGGGTAATCGCCTCATATCCTTCTCATTTAGAGTTCATGGGTAATCGCATCTAGCCTCATCAATTTCATAGTCTTTAACTTAGATTCATTTTAGGTGAGAAATACTTTCAACCTAGAATCATTCGATATGAGAAAGCCTTCCACATTCATACATAAGCAAATCAAGTGGGGAACTATCCCTTCCATAACAATTACACCAATAATCAACAATTCATAACATATGATTCACTCTCAAAGCAATACATATCATAATCATCATATATGCGTCACCTCTAAAGCAATTCATAGCATAATCATCACATATGCTTTAATCTCAAAGCAATTCATAATGTACCTTATTTATCCTATAAGAGTACACCTCAATCCACAAATTATCCTTTCATAGATTAAAACCCATTTACATCAATTTCATCTTAGAAACATGGGTACATGGAAATTCATCATGAATAGAATAGAATACTCTCAATTCATGCATAACAATCATAATCAACTCAATTGGATCAAAATTGATAAAAACTCACAACTTAGAAGAAAACCCTAACTCAAATTGGGGAATTTCTATTTTTCAATTGGGAAACTTAGGGGCTCCATTGATGCAAGGATTCCATGGATGAATAAAGCTATCATACCTTGCTATGAAAGCCCACAACAATGGATAATGGAGACTTGACCTTGAGCCTTAGCTTAAACCCTTCTTGTTCTTTAAGTTTATAGAGAGAGAAATATTTTAGAGAGGAAGAACTTTGGTTTTCCTTTGGGTCTTTAGAAAAATGACTTGAATGAGTGAGTTTTATGGTTAAAACCACTTATATAGGGGTCCTAGGCTTGGGTAAAACAACAAAGCTTTGTTATAAAGAAATCTGGAAAAGACCCATAAGTCCCTAAAATAAAAACTGTTGACCCACCTTCACGAAGCTCTTCACGAGCCATAGAGGGTCTCACGAGTCGTGGTGCCAACCGTGGTACTTGACCAGTAGCTTGGCTTTCTACCTGTCAAACCCTTCATCCAATACTGCCACCTCCACAAGTAGTCAAGGCCTTCACGAGCCGTCAAGTTGCTCGTGAGAGGAGGTTGTCTTTTGGGTAGCTAGTTCCTCCCTTCACGATGATCACCATGACCCATGGTCCCCATCATGAGTTGTCTTGGTGGTCGTGGGAGGTGAGCTCCACTTGGCCACTCACTGTGAGGGTCCACAAGCCGTGGTACCCTTCACGGCTCGTGAGGGGCTCCATGAACGGTGCCTTGGCTCCGTAGAGGGCTAGTAACCTCACACATGGCTCAATTCTTATCCCACTAGGTTCTGAGGTGTTACACTCTAGAATAGGAACATGCACATCAAACACCACTTCAACCAAAGCGCTCTGGCATTCTTTCACCTGACAATTATTATGTCACCTCATGAATGATGCATATTTTTAAAACTGACGCCACTTTCTTTTAAATTGAACTGCCTGATTATTCTTCGTCTCCACACTACGCTCTATAATCACTACATCTCCCTGCTCTTGCCTCTTTCTGCAAACTTACATAATTGTTTGTATGGAAAGTAAAGCAGTCCAACCCAGCACACTAAATATCCCTGCAACAATCCCGGTACATTGATCTTTACCTACACTATGCATTTTTATTGATTTTGACCTTTTATTTGCTGCCTCCGCTTCACATAGTATGTCGTTACTGACTCCCCGCATTCGTTCTCCTTAGTTGTTGCTTAAATTTTTAACCTTTAACTTACAACGTAATCTTGGTACTTTGTGCATTTACTTTATCCCCCATTCATTCGCCTTTTTTACTATCACGACCCAAAAATGAATGTGATAGCACTCGTCTTATCCCACCAACACGAGTCATCCTAAAACCCAATATCACAAACTATGCGGAAGTAAGACATATTGAAATCTCAAAATATCATGTGCGAATAACTAAGTCAACTTAATAAAACCTCCAAAACCTGGTTCTCATGTGTACAAGTCTTTAATGTGTTATATTAAAATTGAAAGAAAATACAAGTCTCAAATGACATTGTTTCTAGAATAGAACAAGATCATAAATAATGAGAAAGAAGGTCCACTGAGATGACAAGCAGCTAACTCACAAACCTCCACAAGAAGCCTCGGACAAGAAAATAAAGTATCACAAAGGTCCGGGAAAGTAACCTACAAAAATGTAGAAGCAAGGGGTAAGTATCGAACCACACGGTACTCAGCAAGTAAACTTCCAAACACAAGCTAAGGGAATAGAATACGAGTATTCCTTACCACCCCAACCGAACCTCCACAACTACAACCTGCATAAAACCAGTCCAACCTAACTGTTCACAACTTACATAGCACACAACTCAACAACAAAACTTTATCAATTACATATCCTCAACAGCAAACTCAATATTCATCAATCACAAGTTCCACAAAATGGCACTCACAAGATCAGCAACATAAAAGATCAAGTTCACCAATGAAAAAGATGTGCACTACAATGAAATGTAATGTCAAGCATAGTGAATGCATGTCTGACCTAACAATACACACCCACTGTCTCTCAGTTTGGGACTCATGGGGACATATCTGTCCGTGCATCTTCCGGGCGTGCGACACGACCCTCGATATATAGTATCTGTCACGGCGCATGACACATCCCTCGATATATAGTATCTGTCGTAGCGTCCGACAAGTCCCTCAAAATATAGTATATGTCGCGGTGTGCGACACATACTTCAAAATGGTACATCCTCTTTAATTTCTAATTCTTTCTCAATTCAGATATTACTTGTCACAACCCTGTCTCAAAACAATGCAAATGACATGTTCACACAAATAATGACGAGGTGTCCATTTTCATAACATTGCACAATTCACAAAACAAAATCGTGATACAAAATCAACAATGAATGAATAAGCCTTTCAAAACCATTTTCAACACATCACACACCAGTAATAAATCACATTGCCTTTTATTACCCCTTTTACATTGTTTGAATTATTCAATATGGATAAGTCAACCCATCACCAAGTCCCACTACTCCCCCACACATAACATAAGGAAATACACGATTCAATACACTTAACAAGAGTTTAGAAATCCACTTGCCTCAATCAATCAAGAATACACTTCAGGACTTCAGCCTTCGCCTTTCGTTGAACTTCAAACTCAAAGCAAACTATTCACAAAAATAATCATAATAAGATTTTGAAACTAACAACACCCATATTACAATAAGTCTAGCCTAGACCCAAAACCTCACCCATATCTAAAATCAAGTTCCTATATCTTGAGGTCAATTAACAGGTCAACTCTTTTAATTTTCTCCAAATTTCAAGCCTAAGGTTTAGTTCCAACTTCTCCAATATCATAAATCTAATTGTTTTTTATATAATATAATTTACCTATATTTATGTGACACCCCAGATTCAAGAAACAGCAAAGTATCAATTTTCAGAAGTTGCAGGTTCCATCCGACGGAGGCCACCCACAGCCCGTGGATGGGATACGGACCGTAGGTGTGGTCCGTGATTGGTCACCCCAACTTCAGGCAGAAAGTCCTTAGCCACGGCCTGACCAACGGACCGTCAGTAAGACCACGGACCGTGGTCAAAGGTCTGTAGGTCAGGACCCCAGAATCCAACTTCTGACCATGGACGACAGTCGTGCAGTCCGTAGGTTGGCAGTTATTTTAGGGGAAGTTGAGTCTTTTCCTAATTATTGTATCCCTATACTACGTCGTTTTACCCTTCACTAAGACCCCTATATAAGTGATTCCAACACCCCAAATTAGTTCATTCACTTCATTCTCTTCAAATTCACCAAAAAGAAGAACAAGTCTCTTCCCCAAAATATTTCTTTTTCTAGAAAGCTTGAAGAAGGAGGATTCAACCAAGAGTTTCAAGTCAAGTCTCCATTCCTTCGTTGAAGATAAACATTTGGCTTTGAGGTATGATAGTTTTCATCCATGGATTTCTTCCATTCATGGAGTTTCCAAATTCTCCTATTTTCATAGTTAGAAATCCCCAACTGAGTTAGGGTTTTCTTCCATTGTCATGGTTTCTCTTGATTATTGATTGAAATGATTGAATTATGATCTTTTATGCATGGATTGATGAATTACTATGATTATATGATGATTCCCCTATGAACCCATGTAATCCCCATATTTTCAAGTTATGATCATATGACATGGGATTTTGATTTTGAAGGAAGAGTTTTACGAAATCAAGCATGTATTAATAAAATTACCTGAATTTATGATGAAATCCATATCTAACCCTTTTTTTTAAAAATGTTGATGATTGAAAGTGGGTTGTGAACCTTGAAAGGTAAATTATGGAATTATGCATGTTCTTATAAAATCTGTGCAAATGTTTTAAGGATTCTTTGAGAGTAAAGTATCAATGATGTTGTTGTTGTGTTGTTGAAAGGATTTTCTCATATACACATGAAAGCATGATGTGAAAGATTTTTCACATAATAAAGAGTTCTTAGGTTGAAAGGTCGGCTCACCTAATTGAATCAAAGATTAAGAGTTATCTTAATGAAATCTAGTTTGGATTAGTTATTGAATGATACCTTCCCATGGATAATGACTTAGCTTGGATTGGCAATATGACGTGCCCTTCCCTGGATAATAAGAACAAGTAAGAAATGACTATTCAGTGGGATTTATGCTTAGCACTGCGAGGATAGTGAGATGGAAGCTCTCCCGTTAGTAGAGGTTGGGTGTCTAGAAGTGATCTCCTTATCCCTTACCTATGTGCACCAATAGGGTGATTATCTAGATATACATTAGCTAGTGGATCTACCTTAGCTAGAAGTTCATGGTCCTTACCTTGGTAATTACGATAACCCTTTTCGGTGTGGGAGACACCAGGGGATCAAGTTATAGCTCACATGATCTCTATGTCGGTTAAGGCTAATTCCTACAATATTAATGAACTAAGGTTACTTCAAGAAGTATCTCACATGTGTTCAAAGGTTTTAAAGATGTTAACTTGCATTGACCATATTTTATGATTAATGTTTTCTAACCCTTTTATATCATGTTTTAGATTGGTCAATTGCATGTCATGAAATGTCCTATTTTTGCATCATTTAAATGTGTTAAGCATAGCTATCATACTTGGTATATTGCTTTGTACTAACACACACTCTTGCCTATATTTCCCCAAATGTAGGGTCCGACAGTCAGGTTTCTCAGTTTTGTGGCTAGTAGTTGATTGCGAGGTTCCCGATCTTTGGTGAGTCCTAACACTTTGAGGATAGACTTTCATTGTTCTTAGTCTCTTTCCTATTTCAAGTTTTGGACATGATGTATGGGCTAGGCCCAATTTCATTCTATTGTACTAGATTGCTAATGAGATGAGTGTTTTAGATTTCCTCTTTACTTTTATATAACTTTGGACTTGAAATGTTGTTTTTACCTCTTTTGTTCTATTTCTTATGTTATGAATTCTAAGTGTCTTGTATGAGGTGTCTTGGGATCCTATACACCATGTTACATCTAGGGGGTACCCTTGGGTCGTGACAAACTTGGTAATGAGATTGCAAGGTTTAGAATGGTCCTAGGATATCTATATCATGAGTGTGAAGCGCACCACATTAATGAATAAGAGGCTACAATATTCTTAGGAAACTCCTCTTCTTTAATTACTCAAAAGTCGTACGATAGTGTGTAACTTTATAAGGTCTCTCTCATTATCCTTATTTGATGCTCTACAGGATATGGCTACTCAAAGAGCTTATGCTAGAAGCAATGTGAGGGAGAATGTGGAACAATAATCTACTCCCTAAGCTCTTCAAGTTCCAGTCGATCCTTTGACCGAGCAAGTGACTAATGCAGAGCTTAGGGCTGCTTTTCAACTGTTGGCTCAAGCCATGACGGCCCAAGACAATAGGGAGGTTGCGATTCTCTTGAACCTAAATGTGGGTATGGCGGCATCTAGAGTGGGGGACTTCACTAGGATGAATACTTCGGAGTTTCATGATTCTAAGGTTGAGAAAGATCCTCAAGAGTTCATTGATGAGGTCTACAAGGTGTTAATGATCATGGGTGTGACGCCAGTGGAAAAGGCGGAGTTGGCCGCTTATCAACTGAAGGGTGTGGCTCAAACATGGTACAACTAATGAAACGAAGAGAGAAGGAAATATGTGGGTCCTCTTGATTGGGAGAAGTTTAAGGCCACTTTTCGTAATTGGTTCTTTCCCCTTGAGATCAGGGAGGCAAAGGTGCTTGAGTTTATCAACCTTCATCAAGGAAGTATGAGTGTGAGGGAATATGATTTGAAGTTCACACAATTGTGTAAGTATGCTCCAACAATGGTTGCCGATTCAAGGACAAGGATGAGTAAGTTCGTTTCGGGTGTGTCTGAAATGGTGGTTAAAGAATGTCGTACCACCATGCTCATTAATGAAATGGACATATTTCATCTCATGGTTCATGCTCAATAGATCGAAGAGGAGAAACTTAAGGAAAAGTCTAGGGAGACAAAGAGGGCTATAACCTATGATGGTAATTTCTCTCATTCAAGGTCTGAGAGACATGGTCGTCCTAGGCTTCGACAAAAGTTTTCCGGTCAAGGTTCCTCCAATGTTCCTCCTAAGTTCAACAAAGATAGGGTGTCTAACTCTAAGCCTGACATATTTCATCTCATGGTTCATGCTCAATAGATCGAAGAGGAGAAACTTAAGGAAAAGTCTAGGGAGACAAAGAGGGCTATAACCTATGATGGTAATTTCTCTCATTCAAGGTCTGAGAGACATGGTCGTCCTAGGCTTCGACAAAAGTTTTCCGGTCAAGGTTCCTCCAATGTTCCTCCTAAGTTCAACAAAGATAGGGTGTCTAACTCTAAGCCTCAAAGAGGGAATGGTAGTGGATCTTCGTCGTCTATGTCTACTTGCACTAGGTTTACACAACCCAGGGGTACCCCCTAGATGTAACATGGCGTATAGAACCCTGAAGGACTCCATACAAGCCACTTAGCTCTCATAACATAAGAAATAAAACAATAAGAGTAAAACAATAGTCCCATTCCAAAACATTTTATAAAGAGAAGCGAAAGTCTAAAACACTTGTCTCATCATATCTATCTAATATAATAGAATGAAATTAGGCCTAGCCCATACATCATGTCCAAAAGAGAAAATACACGAAGGAATGTGAAATAATAAAACCCCATAATCGAAGCTTGAGGACTCACCAAAGCTAGGAAACCTCGAATTCAAGAGTATGTGTTAGTACAAAAAAATGTACCAAGTATGACAGACATGCATAAAACATTTAAATCATGCTAAAAAGGTGATTTCATTTCATGACATGCAATTGACCAAGCTAAACATGATATAAAAGAGTTATAAAACATAAGTCACAAGTCATGGTCAATGCAAGATAACTTCATCTTTAAAACCTTCGAACTCATATGTGATACTTCTTGAAGCAACCTTAGTTCATTTATACTTGTGGGGAATTAGCCTTAACCGACATATAAGACCATCTAAGCTATTAACATGGAATCCAGTGTCTACCCCACACCGAAAAGAGGTGTCCTACTTGCCAAGGTAAAACCATAAACTTCTAGCTATTGTGGATCCACTAGCTAATGTCTATATGAGACACCATCCTATGGTGGCACATAGTTATGGGATAAGGAGATTGCGACTAGAAACTCGGCCTCTACTAACGGGGGAGCTTCCATCTTATGAGATTGCTTCTAGAAACCCGGCCTCTACTATACTAACGGGAGAGCTTCTATCTCATCATCATATCCACTAGGTTCTAAGCATAAATTCCACGGAATAGTCATTTCTTACTTGACTTCATTATTCATAGTAAGTTGCCCTTAGACAACCAACCCAAGCTAGTTCATTAGGATAGCTCTTACTCTTTCATTAAATTAGGTGAGAAAGACTTTCAACCTAAGAATCCTTTCTATGTGAAAAGACCTTTCACATCATGATAGTATGTATTTATGAGAATATCCTTTCACAACACAACATCATTATTGGTACTTTACTCTTAAAGCACTCTTAAAATATTTGCAAAGATTTCATAAAATAATGTATAAGTCCATATTTTACCTCTTGAGGTTCAAAACCAATTTCAATCATCAATACTTAGAAAACATGGGTTAGATATGATTTTCATCATGAAATCATGTAAAGCTTACAATACAAGCTCAATTTCATAAAACTCTTCCTTGAAGATCAAAATCCCACCTCATATGATTCATAACTTGAAAACTTGGGGATTACATGGGTTCATGGGAAATCATCATAAAATCATCATATTTCATCAATTCATGCATAAGATATCATAATTCAATCATTAATATCAATAATGAAAAGAACCATGATAGTTGAAGAAAACCCTAACTAAATTGGGAAATTCTACCTTTACAAATAGAGGAATTTGGGAACTCCATGGATGAAAGGAATCCATGGATAACAACTATCATACCTTGAATCCAAAAGCTAGCCTTCAATAGAGAAATTGAGACCTTAGCTTGAAACCCTAGATGACTCTTTATTCTTCTTCTTCTTCTTCAAGTTTCTAGATAGAGAAATATTTGAGAGCCCTTCTTTTTGGTGAGTTAAGAGAGTGATTTCTATTGGGAAATTTGGGGGTAAAGAGGCTTATATATATAGGGGTCCAAAACGACATAGTATAAGAACTAGTTAATTAGGAAAAGACCCAACTGCCCCTGAAATAACTGCCAGCTGTCCACCGACTGACCAACCACGAACCCCAGTCGACAGGCCGTGGTCTGACCCTTGGTCTGTCCTGGTGGACCATCGGTGGTGGTCAGAGAATTTTGGCCAACCTATGCACCCCTGGACCACTTACCATGGACCACATACAGTGGACCAACCTACGGTCCGTAGGTCCAGTCCTGGTTTTGCCCTTAAAATTTCTGAGGGACTAATCCACAGATCCATCATAAGAGGGGTGAAACTAACTCTATCAGCCCATCATGCATGCAATGCACATAAATATGGAGGAAATATCAACTCCAAGCTAAACATACTCAAATGCATTATAAGGAAGTAGGAACTACATCTAGCATCCTAATATGCATGAAATTTCAACATTACTCATTTTCAAGGAGGAACTACCTTCTCCAAGCTAAAACCATGCTAAGCACAATCTCATGGAGCTCATATGTAATTCTTTCTCAAAAAGTATATCTAAGGCATGTTCATCAATTCATCTCATGAAGTCTATAGGAAACTCATACTCAATGCACAACAACATGAGCAAAATCAATCATATAAACTCATTTTCTTTCAAAACACTAGTTTTGATGAACATGCATCACATAAGGAAATCATGGAATCACATAAAACATATGACTACCAAAACAAGGACAAACCAAAAGGAACTCATTACCTCAAGCTAGAATAGGAGTAGAAGGAAAGAGATAAGGAAATCGGTATATCATATCAGCCTCCACCTCCCAAGTATCACCCTCAACTAACTTATTCCTCCACAATACTTTCACAGAAACTATTTCCTTGTTTCTCAACTTCTTACCTTGCCGGTCCAAAACCTCAACCGGAACTTTCTCATAATAGAGACTCTCATAAACTCCCAACCCTTCTAGAGGAACTATGGATGTCGGATCACCAACACTCTTCTTAAGTATAGAGAAATGGAAAATAGGATGCACGGTTGCCAACCCATTCGACAAGTCTAACTCATAAGCAACCTTACCAATACGCCTCAAAATCTGATATCGGCCTACATACCGGGGACTAAACTTCCCCCTCTTACTAAACCTCATTACACCCAACATGGGTGAGAATTTCAAGTAAACCTAATCATTAACATCAAACTCTAGATACCTTCTTCTCACATCGGCATACAACTTTTGCCGACTTTGAGCCATTTTCAACTTTTCCCATATAAGTCAAACTTTCTCCATGGCCTTTTGTACCAATTTGGGACCTATTAGGGAAACTCCACCCACCTCAAACCATCCTATATGAGATCTACACCGCCTACCATTTAAGGCCTCAAATGGAGCCATACCAACACTCGAGTGAAAACTGTTATTGTAAGTAAAACCTATTAAAGGCAAATGGTCATCTCATTTACCCTTCATATCAATCACACAAGCCCTTAAAATATATTCCAAAGTTTGGATTGTACGCTCCTCTTTCCCATTAGTTTCGAGATGAAAATTCGTGCTAAGCTTAACCTTAGTGCCAAGCCCATTTTGGAATGACTTCCAAAACTAAGAAGTGAATTGGGTGCCACGATCGGAAATAATGGACAAAGGCACTCCATCCAACCTTACCATTTCTCTCAAGTACAACTTGGCATAGTCCTCCACCGAGTATGAAACCTTAACAAAAAGGAAATAAGCCAATTTTGTCATGCGATCTACTATCACCCAAATCGAATCATGTTGTCGTTGGGTGCAAGGCAAACTAACTATCAAGTCCACATTCAATTCTTCCCACTTTAAAGTAGTAGTGCTAATATCTTGGGATAGACCTCCAGGTCTCTAATGCTCAACCTTCACTTGTTGGCAATTTGGACACTTAGCCACAAATCCCACAATATCCTTCTTCATCCCACTCCACCAATAGACCTCCCGTAATTCATGGTACATCTTCGTGGCTCTCGAGTGAATGGAATACCGCAAACTATGGGCTTCCGCTAAATTTTTTTCCCTCAAATCATCAACATTTGGAACACATAAACGACCTTGGTATCTAAGTACACCATCTCCCCCTTAGGAGAAAGCCTCAACAGATTTCTTAAGCACTGCCTCTTTCAATTCAACCAAAATTGGATCAAGACCTTGCTTGTCTTTCATATCCGCCACAAAAGATGATTCGGAACTATTGTTGACCATCACACCCCCATTGGTTGAGTACACTAGTTTAAAACCTAATCGAGCCAATCTATGAACATCTCAAACCAACTCTTTGTTTTCTTCTTCAATAAGAGCAACACTACCCATAGATAATCAACTAAGAGCATCCGGTACCACATTAGCTTTACCGGGCTGATAAAGGACACTCATGTCATAATCCTTCAATAACTGAAGCCAACTTCATTGGTGAAGATTCAAATTTTTTGATTAAACACATATTGCCAACTCTTGTGATCGGTAAACACATCTACATGTACTCCAAACAAATAGTTTCTCCAAATCTTAAGGCAAAAACGACCGCCACTAACTCAAGGTCATGAGTAGGATAATTCTTCTCAAGTATTTTAAGTTGTCCTGAGGCATAGGCAATAACTTTCCCATTTTCCATATGCAAACAACCTAACCCAATTCACGAGGCATCACAATAAACCACAAATCTATCTGTCCCTGCTGATAAGGTCAACACCAGAGCGGAAGTAAGTCTATCCTTCAACTCTTAAAAACTCTTTTCACACGCTTCGGACCAGATGATCTTAGCATTTTTTTTAGTCAAAGCCATCAAAGGAGAGGCAATTGAAGAGAAACCCTCAACAAACCTTCTATTGTAACTAGCTAGACCCAAAAAACTTCTAATATCCGAGGGAGTTAGAGGTCTAGGCCAACTCTTGATCGCATCCGTCTTTTTAGAATCTACCTTTATACACTTACTTGAAACAATATGGCCAAGGAAAGCTACATACCTTAACCAAAATTCACATTTTCTAAACTTTTGAAAAAGTTGTTGGTCCTTAAGAATTTGCAGCACGATCCTCAAGTTATCAATATGCTCACCCTCACTCCTTGAGTAGATCAAAATATCATCAATGAACACAATCACAAACATGTCAATGTACTGTCTAAACACCCTATTCATCAAATCCATAAATGCCGCCGGAGAATTAGTCAACCCAAACAACATTACCAAAACCTTAGAATCTACATCCCTCACCCTTACTAGATGGTAACAGCAAACCCTTGAAATCATCTTTCTAGCTTTAAGATAAGAAACAAATTGACCCTTTGGCATAGAATTTCTCCCCTTCCACTCTAGGATAGGCTCATTCGCGAACTGAAACTTGACTACATGGGTTCTACAATCAATAGAAGCATTACATGAGTGCAGCCAATCCATACCAAGAATCACATAAAAGTCTAACATATCAAGCTCTACCAAGTCAACAAGAGTAACCCTATGGAACAAGGAAATGGGACACTTTCTACAGACCCTCTTAGCCACAATAGAATCACCGATAGGAGTAGAGACAGAAAAAGGTTCTACCAACACTTCCGGAAGAACATCAAACCTCCTAGCCACATATGGCGTCACAAAAGACAAGGTAGCACCGGGATCAAGTAAAGCATAGACATCAAGTTGGAAAACCTTCAACATACTGGTGACCACATCCAGAGAACTGTCTTGTTCACCTCGAGTCTGAAGTGCATAGAAACAGTTTTGCTTACGAGCATTTGAACCCACACCACTAGTAGTAGCTTGCTTTCCCTCTCTTAATTTAGCCATAAGCATCGGGCAATCCTTTATTTTAAGACCATTCTTACCACAACTAAAGCAACCATCCAAGCCAACTAGGCACTAACCATCGTGCTTCCTTCCACACTTAGTACAATTAGACCTAGGCAATGAAGATCCACTACCATTACCTCCTTGAGGCTTAGGTTTAGACACCCTATCTTGGTTGAACTTAGGAGGAGCATTTGAGAAGCCTTGATCGGAAAACCTTTGTCAGAATCTAAGACAACTTTGTCCATCGGACCTTGGTTTAGTGAAATTACCATTACCAGTCTTAGTTCTTTTTACCTCTCTAAACTTTTCCTTGAGTTTCTCCTCCTTAATTTGTTGTGCATGAACCATGAGATGAGAGATGTCCATGTCATTAATGAGCATAGCGGTTCGGCACTCTTTAACCACCATTTCGGACACACCCGAAACAAACTTACTCATCTTAGCCCTTGAATCGACAACCATTGATGGAGCATACTCAGACAATTGAGTGAACTTAAGAGAATATTCCCTCACACTCATACTTTCTTGTCGAACGTAAATGAACTCAAGCACCTTTTCTTCCCTCATCTCAAGGGGAAAGAACCTATCAAGAAAAGTTGCCTTAAACTTCTCCCAATCAAGAGGACCCGCATCTTCCTGTCTCCATTCCTTCCATTGGTTATACCATATTTGAGCCACACCTTTTGGTTGATAAGCGCCCAACAACTACAAAACTAAACTTTAGCAATAATTTTTTTGCGATAGAAAGCAAATTGCCGCTAATGTATTCATTTGAGGTAATATATCAATGGCTAATGTATAATTGCCAGCGATAAGTACATTTTAGTAGCAATTCCAAAAAATATCCATAGAAAACCTTTTTTTTTCTAAAAATAAAACTCCCTCTGTCTTTAAGAATTTCTTTTCCCACCTTTCTCCAAATTCTGTGGAAAAAAAACTCATATGCAATAAGGAAAACATTACTAAGAAAAAAGACCCTCATACGTATGCTAATAAGGAAAATACTATTCCTAAAAATATTTCCTATACACATGAGGATTCTACATCCTTAATCACTCAGAATTGCTACGTTCAACAACACATATTCACTCAAACCACTTACCTTCTAGCACCATATATTTACTCGCAGCAGGAACGTCCAACTGCCATTATTCACTCGCAGCAGATATGTCCAAGAACAATGAAGTTTTCAGGTATGTAGGTCACTCATCTTCTCTCCTTTGTTTCTATATGCTCCATTACCCTTATTGACTGTACATCTTCATTGAGAATTTAACCTTGTAATTTATTTTCTATCATGTTCAATAATCATTACCTACGTATTAACTGGGAATAAAACAGAAAAATATAATTGACGAATTAATCAATATTTAAGTATTAATTGTGATTTCCAAGTGATTTGAGATTCGTAAAAGTAATTTTTTTGTATTTGTGCAACACATATTCACTCAAAACAATGACTTTCTAACAGCATATATTTACTCGCATCAGCAACGTCCAACCGCCATTATTCACTCACAACATATATGTCCAAGAACAATGAAGTTTTCAGGTATGTAGGTCGCTCATCTCCTCTATTTCTATCTGCTCGATTACCCTTGTTGATCTGTACATCTTCGTTGAGAATTTAACTTTCATGTTTAACAATCATTATATATGCATTAACTGGGAATAAAATAGAAAATATACTTGACGAACTAATCAATATTTAAGTATTGATTGTGATTTTCAAGTGATTTGAGATTCGTAAAAGCAAAGTTTTTGTGTTTGTGATCTCTTGCTGCTATTATTTTTATTGCAATTGATTAAATTGTTTCATTTGTTAATATACATTAAGGTGTGTAGCTGTTAGATTAAGGCATGTACTTGTTAGTATATTCAGGCGAGTGGCTTTTAGTTCGTCTGTAACTTATGATCATTTAAAAGTTCTATTGTGAATTTGAGAATTAGAACAAAAAATAATTGTTTCATTTTAACTATGAGTTAAGATCTATATTTTGAAAATTTCAAGTTTAGCGATTACATAGATCATCTGTTTTTTAGATTCATATTAGTACAACAATTTATATTTCCATGAGCTCTCTGTTATTGAGATTATCCATATCTAAAAGCATTTTTAAAAACCTTTTGGTCCGTTTTCTGGTAGGTTTAGTCTTTGTCCTTGAATCTTCTATTTCATACTCTTGTCATTTGTTTAACTTTCTACTTTAGACATTTATTAGAACATGTGTTTGTTTAACAATCTCTATTAGCTTCCTTGATTTGTATGTAATGTGGGGTATATGGAGCGAGCATAGAACTGTGGAAGATATATCCACCCTGCTCTGTACCCATCAATAAATTATGACTCATTAGTTGAAGTTGATCTGAACAGCTATGTTTCTTTTAATTGGTGATGTAATTTTTACAATCTATTGGAGATACATGTTATGACTCTCTCGTTTTAGCTCTATGGAAGGTTACCTTTTTAGGGAGGTTTAGGATTTTAGTTGTAAAACCAATTCTGATGTACTGATTAGATATTTTGCATATCAGTTGTTCATGGATGTGTTTGTAACATAAGACTTAGAGTAGCTTTGTTGCTGGGCCATATTGGCTAAACTCGTAACTTGTGCTTGGAAAGTGATGTTGTCTGGTTATCTTTTCTATAGTTTCTTGAGATGCTCAAGCGACCTTATCCTTCATAGCTTGAGCTGCTATGCTCATCTTATCCTTGGTTGTATGGGTTGCTTCAGTTTTTTTATCGTGCGCTATTCCTTTAGTTGACTGAGCCATCTCGAAAGTCCAATTTTTTGTTGCTTTGGCCTTGTCTTTCATGCTGTCCATTGTGATCAACCTTCACCTATACTCAAAATGTCACATAATTTAAGATAAGAGCTTATCACATAGTTTGAGACAGAAGGCGTGTATGAAAACTATGTATATGTGCTTGTGGGGAGTCATTCGGCCTTTGGTTTCACTATCTCTATAGCTCTACTCATGGGAAGCCATTCTTGCAGTGTTGGAAGTTATAAATTAAATGTACATTAAAATAAATGTGTACAAAAGCAGTAAGTATAACAGCAACATATACAAATAAGAAGTTTATAAGAGTAAAATATAGTAGTTATAAGCAAGGAGAAGCAGAATATTGTGAATACGAGTCAGCCATACCTCTCCAACCAGTGCTTCACCTAGGTGTGTCTGATTATATTATCAATCTTCCCTTCTGGGATGATACCTTTATTGAAATTTCTGACTCAAAACAGATAGGCATATACAAAGAACTAACACAAACGAAAATCTGGATAGTAAACAAGGGATTTCTTTTATGATAAGTGTGTAAACAACCAGTTTTCCACCATTGTGTTATAACTTGATTTAACTGAATGAATGAGCCTTTATTACTAGTTGCTGCACCAAAGTAAGTCCAGATGCTCTTAGCATAATCTCCTGCAAACTATTTGGAGATGCTCACAACACCTACAACTTCCTGCCTAGGGCGTCAACTAATATGCACCTCGACGTATGTTTGCTCATTTTTTGGCAGAGAAACAGGGACTATTCACAATCACACATCAATTTAGAATCCATCAGAATAAACTCATCAGTTTCTAGCCTAGTGATTCCACCAACTTCTCGTTGGTTAGTAGTCAAGTTTTGGATGATCCTCTTATAAAAATAACGAGAAGAATACATACAAGGGAATCCTAATCAAGATAACTATATCATCCATTTTCATACTCAAATCCACATTGTATCCAGAAAAGAGAAGATGAAAAATAGTAGTAACCACGAAAAGAAGCATGATAATATAGCTCATCGCCTAGTAGACTCAAAGTGTCATGTGATTTAAGCAAATCTCTTTTCCTGTACAATTAGAAACAAAATATGTAAGATAAGTTACAACATGAACCTATCTGAAAAAAGGACTGACATTTTCCATTGTGATTGATCCCCTTAAGTGAAGGTTAATATGTAGAGAACATTACCTTCTTAAGTGCTAGTATTAGTAGAATGAACAAGAAAATCAAATCAAGAGGTGATAACAAAATTCTATAAGGACATGGTGAAAGAAAAGTGAACTTAGGTCATCCTAAGACAGAGAAGAATTATGTGAAGATTGGAAGAAATAAACTGAACAATCAAGAGATGTGAGTTGTTCTCTTCTTCTATCTTTTTCTTTTTTTGCTTTCTGGAAGGTGTGTGTGATTGTATTGTATATTCATTTTGATTTTCGAGAGAAAACTTGGAGTTTAGTGAGTTAGTATACAATTGTGAAACTCTAGTTATTGTTATGACTCCATTTAACATTTATTAGCTTCCATATCGAAGAGTTAATGGAGAATTTCAACAACAAAATAAGACCAGCACACACTTAGGAATCTATGCATATTTACTACAATTTAGTGCATATGTAATATGGTATTCTCAATCACACACATAGATTGAATTAAACAAAGACATTATATAGAGGAGTGCTAAATGACCTGAGTTTATGATTTTAGAGCATGTTTTAGTTGTATTTTATTTGATGACTTTCAAATCTTGTTTCATTCTACGTAACTTAGTGACAAGAAAGTCTCGTGGTCCTACTTTACTAAAATATGTGTGGAAACTTCCTCCGAGAAAGACAATTGATGTGCCATTCAATTGTCGTAACCACTCTATTGGGAAAGAGGGCCAAAAGCTTGCTAGCTTTCTAGGATTATTGCGAGAACTCCAGAATTAAAACCTCTACATGTAGATGATTGGAGAAATTTTGACAATGAGCAAAAGAAGAAATTGGTGGATTTTGTAAGGGTGTGAGTTAATACTCCTATTATGTGAACAAGCTCAATTTCTACATGATATTATCTTTTATATATTGACTTTTATTTTTTAGAAGAAGTTCTCTTTTCCAAAACGTGGAGAAGCGTCTGTATTAAAGTCACTAGGAAAGAAATGGAAAGACTACAAGTGTTAAATTAAAGGTGAGTATATGTCAAAATATAAGACTAAAGACGCATTGCTGAAAAATAGGCCAAGTCGCATAACGAGAGATCAATGGAGTGGTCTAGTCTCTTATTGGCTTTCTGATTAAGTGAAGGTATAAAAAAATTTTGAAAGCGCAACTACTTTCTTCTTTTTATTATGTGTTGATTTTATTTATGCTACATTTTTTATATAATTTTTAAGATATCATTTATTTATTTCAACAACAGAGGTGTACCCAAGCAAATAGAAATAATAGGTCCAATCAAAAGATGCCTCACACAGGGGATCCAAAAGTATTGCTACATTGATGCATGAGCAGGTAAACATGTGAAACTATAGTATTTTCAAACCTTTTTCTTTTGTCACACATAGTTTCTTGTAACACCTGCACCTGGACACACTACTGGCAATATTTTTCAGATTAGTCACACTACTTGCAATATTTTGATAATTTGCATTTCATCTATTGACACATTTCTTTTTTTTTTTCAGGTCAAACAATCTGAAGTCCGCAAATTTCATATGTGGGTGATTTCAAAGACATTATTTGAAGAAGAGTAACAAAACTTATTTGAAGACATTATTCAATAATTTGAACAATATAAGTTTATTTAATAAGTTATGACATTCATATTTTGGATCAGTACTTCTTTTTGTTTGTCTAGATTTAAAGAGATATATTCTATTTTATGGATTAATAGTAATATATATGTTTTTATCATTAGCCAAAATTGGTTGCTACTATGAGACTCTCTTTTGCCAACATGTTTGTTGAATTTTTATACATACATTTTATCTATAAATGTACTAGTTCTTATTAATGACGGCTAAATAATTGATGTTAAATGTTTTGATATTTAGCATCAATTCAATGGAAATTATTAGCCATAAAATGGAAGCTAAATAGGAAAACTAAGACATTTTTAAAATGGATATTGTAGTCATTAGTCACCATGGTAAAATTGTCGTTAAAAGTAATACCTTTAAGAAAATATTTATTTAGATTTATCTACTAAAACAATAGACGTTGAAGGACCATAGATAGCTGATATGAATTACCTACTTAGTAGCCAACACCAATCGCTACAAACAATCACCTTTAAAACTACTACCTTTTAGCGGCTATTTATTTAGATTTATTGAGTAAATCAATGGACGCTAATAGACCATAGTTAGCCGATATGAATTACCTTTAGCAGCCAACACAATTGCTGCAAACAATTGACATTAAAAGTACTACCTTTTAGCGGCTATTTATTTAGATTTTATTCAACTAAAATCAATGGATGCTAAAAGACAATAGTTAGACAGTATGAATTACCTTTAGCAGCCAACATAATTGCCACAACCAATTGTCGTAAAAGCTAATGATTTGTAGCGGCAATTTATTCTACCATTTACCAGCATTTCCCACAATGGTTGAAAAAGCCTTTGCCGAACCCAACATTGGCGGCTAAAGTTCATTGGCCAGTATAAAGTATCGCGGTAAATATTATTGTAGATAAAGCCATATTTTATTGTCGCTAAAGGGCCCTTTTGTAGTAAAAATGCTTATATAGAGGTCCTAAACATAGGCAAAACGACATAGTATAAGAACTAACTAATTAGGAAAAGACTCAACTGCCCCTGAAATAACTGCTAGCTGTCCACCGACTCACCAACTACGATCCCCAGTCGACGGGTCGTGGTCTGACCCTCGGTCCGTCCCGATGGACCGTCGGTGGTGGTTAGAGAATTTCGGCCAACCTACGGACCCCTGGACCACAGACCGTGGACCCACCTACGGTCCGTAGGTCCAGTCGTGGTTCTGCCCTAAAAATTTCTGAGGGACCAATCCACGGATCCACCTACGGTCGGTAGCCCACACCACACGCCGTGGTTGTCCCTCATGGATGGCATCTGGGAGTTCTGAATTTTGCTAGGCTTTCATCTTTCAAATCTGGGGTGTTACAATGTCTCCCCCTAAGGACCATTCATCCTCGAATGAGATGCTAATTGGTTCTAAAAAAGTAGGAGAGGAACTAACAACCCAACCTACGATGCAATGCATACAACCAAGAAGGAACTATCGACTCTAAGCTAGGACGTTCTCAAAGCATCATAAGAGGGGTGAAACTAACTCTATCAGCCCATCATGCATGCAATGCACATAAATAAGGAGGAAACATCAACTCCAAGCACAACATACTCAAATGCATTATAAGGAAGTAAGAACTACATCTAGCATCCCAATATGCATGAAATTTCAACATTACTCATTTTCAAGGAGGAACTACCTTTCCAAGCTAAAAGCTTGTTAAACACAATCTCATGAGCTCATGTGTAATTCATTCTTAAAAAACATATCTAAAGCATGTTCATCAATTCATCTCATGAAGTCTACCGGCAACTCATACTCAATACACAACAACATGAGGAAAATCAATCATATAAACTCATTTTCTTTCAAAACACAAGTTTTAATGAACATGCATCACATAAAACACATGACTCCCAAAACAAGGACAAACCAAAAGGAACTCATTAACTCAAGCTAGAATAGGAGTAGAAGGAAAGAGATGAGGATATTGAGACATCAGATTAGCCTCCGCCTCCCAAGTATCACCCTCAACTAACTTATTCCTCCACAATAATTTCACGGAAACTATTTCCTTATTTCTCAACTTCTTAACTTGTCGGTCCAAAATCTCAACCGGAACTTTCTCATAATAGAGACTCTCATCAACTCCCAACCTTTCTAGATGAACTATGGATGTCGGATCACCAATAAAAATTTTAAGCACAGAGACATGGAAAACATGATGCACTGTTGCCAACACATTCGGCAAGTCTAACTCATAAGTAACCTTATCAACACGCCTCCAAATCTGATATCGGCCTACATACTGGGGACTATGCTTCCCCTTCTTACTAAACCTCATTACACCCTTCATGGGTGAGAATTTCAAGTAAACCTAATCATTAACATCAAACACTAAATCCCTTCTTCTCACAACGGCATACGACTTTTGCCGACTTTGAGCCATTTTCAACTTTTCCCTTATAAGTCGAACTTTCTCCATGGCCTCTTGTACCAATTTGGGACCTATTAGGGCAACATCCCCCACCTCAAACCATCCTATATGAGATCTACACCTCCAAGAATATAAGGCCTCAAATGGAGCCATACCAATACTCGAGTGATAATTGTTATTGTAAGCAAACTCTATTAAAGTCAAATGGTCATTACAGTTACCCTTAATATCAATCACACAAGCCCTTAACATATATTCCAAAGTTTGGATCGTACGTTCCTCTTTCTTATCGGTTTGGGGATGGAAAGTCGTGCTAAGGTTAACCTTAGTGCCAAGCCCCTTTTGGAATGATTTCTAAAATTAAGAAGTGAATTTGGTGCCACGATCATAAACAATGACAAAGGCACTCCATGCAGCCTTACCATTTCTCTCAAGTACAACTTGGCATACTCCTCCGCCGAGTAGGAAACCTAAACGGAAAGTAAATGAGCCGATTTTGTCATCCGATCTACTATCACCCAAATGGAATCATGTTGTCGCCGGCTGCGAGGCAAACCAACTATCAAGTCCATATTCAATTCTTCCCACTTCAAAGTAGTAATGCTAATATCTTGGGATAGACCTCCCGGTTTCTCTTTCTTAACCTTCACTTGTTGGCAATTTGGACACTTAGCTGCAAATCCCGCAATATACTTCTTCATCCTACTCCACCAATAGACCTCCCGTAACTCATGCTACATCTTAGTGGCTCCCGGCTGAATGGCCTACCGCAAACTATAGGCTTCTGCTAATTTTTTTCCCCTCAAATCATCAACATTTGGAACACATAAACGACCTTGGTATCTAAGTACACCATCTCTCCCTTGGGAGAAAGCCTCAACAGATTTCTTAAGCACCGCCGCTTTGAATTCAACCAAAATTGGATCAAGACCTTGCTTATCTTTCACATCCGACACAAAAGATGATTCAGAACCGTTGCTGACCATCACACCACCATTGGTTGAATACACTAGTTTAAAACCTAATCAAGACAATCTATGAACATCTCGAACTAACTCTTTGTTTTCTTC
Source organism: Solanum tuberosum (assembly GCF_000226075.1). Classification (NCBI taxonomy): domain Eukaryota; kingdom Viridiplantae; phylum Streptophyta; class Magnoliopsida; order Solanales; family Solanaceae; genus Solanum; species Solanum tuberosum. The sequence continues at coordinate 754,287 of NW_006238955.1, forward strand.
TTCAATATGAGCAACACTACCCATAGATAATCGCCTAAGAGCATCTGGTACCACATTAGCTTTACCTGGCTGATAAAGTACGCTCATGTCATAATCCTTCAATAACTCAAGCCAACTTATTTGGTGAAGATTCTAATCTTTTTGATTAAACACATATTGCAAACTCTTGTGATTGGTAAACACATCTACATGTACTCCAAACAAATAGTTTCTCCAAATCTTAAGGCAAAAACGACCACCGCTAACTCAAGGTCATGACTAGGATAATTATTCTCATGGATTTTAAGTTGCCTTGAGGCATAGGAAATAACTTTCCCATTTTCCATAAGCACACAACCTAACCCAATTCACAAGGCATAAACCACAAAACTATCTGTCTTTTCTGGTAAGGTTAACACCGGAGCGGAAGTAAGTCTATCCTTCAACTCTTAAAAACTTTTTTCACACGTTTCGTACCATATAAAATTAGCCATCTCTTGACTCAAAGTCATCAAAGGAGAGGCAATTGAAGAGAAACCCTCAAAAAACCTTCTATAGTAACCGGCTAGACCCAACAAACCTCTAATATCCGAGGGAGTTAGAGGTGTAGGCTAACTCTTGACTACATTCGTCTTCTTAGAATCTACCTCTATCCCCTTACTTGAAACAATATGGCCAAGGAAAGCTACAGACCTTAACCAAAATTCACATTTGCTAAACTTTGCAAAAAGTTGTTGGTCCTTAAGAATTTGCAGCACAATCTTCAATTTATCAAGATTCTCACCCTCACTCCTTGAGTAGATCAAAATATCATCAATGAACACAATCACAAACATGTCAATGTATTCTCTAAACACCCTATTCAGCAAATCCATAAACGCCGCCGGAGAATTAGTCAACCCAAACAACATTACCAAAACCTCATAATGACCATACTGAGTTCGAAAAGCCATCTTCAAAATGTCATCATATTTCACCCTTAATTGGTGAATACCCGATCGGAGATCAATCTTAGAGAAATAGCCTGCTCCTTGAAGTTGGTCAAATAAATCATATGTCATTGGGAGAGGATAATTGTTCTTAATAGTCACCATGTTTAACTATCAATAATTAATATACATATGAAGCAAAACATCCTTCTTTCTAACGAATAAAACTGGAGCACCCCATGGAGAGATACTCAGTAGGATGAAATCCTTTTCCAACAAATCTTTCGACGGTTCCTTCAACTCCTTAAGTTCTGCAAGAGCCATACGATAAGGAGGAATAGAGATAAGTTGTTTATCTGGGAGAAGGTCAATACCGAAGTTTATTTCCCCCTTGGGAGGAGTACCAGGTAAGACATTTAGGAACACTTCTAGAAACTCATTTACAACAGGGACCGACTCAAGAGAGGGATTTTCAGAATCTACATCTCTCTCCCTTACTAGATGGTAATAGCAACCCTTAGAAATCATCTTTCTAGATTTAAGATAAGAAACAAACTGACCCTTAGGAATAGAATTTCCCCCCATCCACTCTAGAATAGGCTCATTCGGGAACTGAAACTTGACTACATGGTTTCTACAATCAATAGAAGCATAACATGAGTGCAGCCAATCCATACCAAGAATCACATAAAAGTATAACATATCAAGCTCTACCAAGTCAACAAGAGTAACCCTATGGGACAGGGAAACTGGACACTTTTTATAGACCCTCTTAGCCACAATAGAATCACCGACAGGAGTAGAGATAGAAAAAGGTTCTACCAATACATCCGGAAGAACATCAAACCTCCTAGCCATATATGGTGTCACAAAAGACAAGGTAGCACCGGGATCAAGTAAAGCATAGACATCAAGTTGGAAAACTTTCAACATACCGGTGACCACATCCAAAGAACTCTCTTGTTCACCTCGAGTCTGAAGTGCATAGAGACGGTTTTGCTTACGAGCATTTGAATCCGCACCACCAGTATTAGCTTACTTGCCCTCTCTTAATTTATCCATAAGCATCAGGCGATCCCTCATTTTAAGACCACTCTCACCACAACCAAACCAACCATCCGTGCAAACTAGGCACTAACCATCGTGCTCCCTTCCACACTTAGTACAATTAGACCTAGGTAATGAAGATCCACTACCATTAACTCCTTGAGGCTTAGGTTTGGACACCCTATGTTGGTTGAACTTAGGAGGAGCATTGGAGGAACCTTGACCGAAAAACTTTGGTCACAATGTAAGACGACCTTGTCTAGCGGACCTTGCTTTAGTGAGCCCTTTTTACCTCACTAGACTTTACCTTGAGTTTCTCCTCCTCAATTTATTGTGCATGAACCATGAGACGAGAGATTTCCATGTCATTAATGAGCATAGCGGTTCGGAACTTTTTAACCACCATTTCCGACACACCCGAAACAAATTTACTTATCTTAGTCCTTGAATCGGCAACCATTAATGGAGCATACTTAGACAATTGAGTCAACTTAAGAGAATATTCCCTCACACTCATACTTTCTAGTTGAAGGTTAATGAACTCAAGCACCTTTTCTTCCCTCATCTCAAGGGGAAAGAACCTATCAAGAAAAGCGGCCTTAAACTTCTCCTAATCAAGAGGACCCGCATCTTCCGGTTTCCTTTCCTTCCATTGGTTATACCATAATTGAGCCATTCATTTTGGCTGATATGCGGCCAACTCCGCCTTTTCCACCGGCGTAACTCCCACGATCATCAAAACCTTGTAGACCTCATCAATAAACTCTTGAGGATCTTCCTTAACTATATAACCATGAAAATTGGGAGGATTCATCCTTGTGAAACCCCTTACTCCTGAAGCTGTTGTGCCCACATTTGGGTTCACGGGAACCACTACCTACCTATTGGCTTGGGCCATCATCACTTGAGACAATACTTGAAAAGAAGCCCTAAACTCCGCAATCAACACTTGCTCGGCCAAAGGATCGACTGAAACTTGAGGAGCTTGGGGAGGAGCTTCTTGTTCCGTATTCTCCCTCACATTCCTTCTAGTATAAGCTCTTCGAGAAGCCATATCCTGAAGAACATAGGGTAAGGATTAGGAGAGAGACTTTATAAAGTTAAACTCTATCGTACAACTTAAGAGTAATGAAAGAAGTGAAGTTTCCTAATCATCTTGTAGTCTCTCATTGATAAATGTAGCGCGCTTCACACTCATGAACAAGACTCTATTAGACGTGGCTTATGAGACATCCTAGGACCATTCTAAACCTTGTGCTCTGATTACCAAGTTTGTCACAACCCAGGGGTACCCCCTAGATGTAACATGGCGTATACAACCCCGAAGGACTCCATATAAGCCACTTAGCTCTCCTAACATAAGAAATAGAACATTATGAGTAAAACAATAGTCCAAATCCAACACATTTTATAAGGCAAAGCGGAATTCTAAAACATTTATCTCATCATAACCATCTAATACAATAGAATGAAATTGGGCGTAGTCCATACATCATATCCAAAAGAGAAAATACATGAAGTAATGTGAAATAATAAGACCCCATCCTCGAAGCATAAGGACTCACCAAAGATCAAAAATCTCAAACTCGGCCACTAGCCATGAAACCCTAAAACCTGACTGTCGGACCCTACATTTGGGGAAATATAGGCAAGAGTATGCGTTAGTACAAAACAATGTACCAAGTATGATAGGCATGCATAAAAAATTTAAATCATGCTAAAAAGAGCATTTCATTTCATGACATGCAATTGACCAAGCTAAATATGATATAAAAGTTTTATAAAAAATAAGTCATAAGTCATGGTCAATGCAAGCTAACTTCATCTTTAAAACCTTTGAAATCATATACAATACTTCTTGAAGTAAACTTAGTTCATTATTACTCGTTAGGAATTAGCCTTAGCCGACATATAAGACCATGTGAGCTATTAACATGGAATTTGGTGTCTACCCCACACCGAAAAGAGGTGTCCTACTTGCCAAGGTAAGACCATGAACTTCTAGTTATTGTGGATCCATTAGCTAATGTCTATCTGAGACAATATCATATGGTGGCACATAGTTATGGGATAAGGAGATTGCTCTAGAAACCCGACCTCTACTAAAGGGGGAGATTCCATCTCATGAGATTGCTTCTAGAAACCCAGACTCTACTAACGGAAGAACGTTAATCTTATCATCATATCGACTTGGTGCTAAGCATAAATCCCACGAAATAGTCATTTCTTTCTTGACTTCATTATTCATGGTAAGGAGCCCTTGGACAACCAACCCAAGCTAGTTCATTAGGATATCTATTACTCTTTGATTCAATTAGGGGAGAAAGACTTTCAACCTAAGAATCATTTCTATGTGAGAAAACCTTTCACATCATGCTAGTATGTGTTTATGAGAATATCCTTTCATAACACAGCATCATCAATTGTACATTACTCTCAAAGCACCCTTAAAAGATTTGCATAGATTTCATAAAACAATGCATAAGTCCATATTTTACCTCTTGAGGTTCAACATCCACTTTCAATCATCAATGTTTAGAAAACATGGGTTAGATATGGATTTCATCATAAAATCATGTAAAGATTGCAATACATGCTAGATTTCATAAAAATCTTCCTTGAAGATCAAAATCCTACCTCATATGATTCATAACTTAAAAACATGGGGATTACATGGGTTCATGGGGAAATCATCATACAATCAACACATTTAATCAATTCATGCATAAGAGATCATAATTTAATCATTTAAATTAAAAATTAAAAGAATCCATGATCATTAAAGAATACCTTAACCCAATTGGGGAATTCTACCTTTAGAAATGGAGGAATTTGGGAACTCCATGGATAAAAAGAATCCATGGATGAAAACTATCATACCTTAAATCCAAAAGCTAGCCTTCAATAGAGAAATTGAGACCTTAGCTTGGAACCCTAGATGACTCCTCCTCCTTCTTCTTCTAGTAGTTTCTAGAGATAGAAATATTTGAGAGCTCTTCTTTTTGGTGAGTTTAGAGAGAATGATTTCTATTGGGAAATTTGAGGGTAAAAAGGCTTATATAGGGGTCCTAAACATACGCAAAACCACATAGTATAAGAATTAATTAATTAGGAAAAGACCTAACTGCCCTTGAAATGACTGGCAGTTGTCCACCGACTCACCAACCACGGACCCCAGTCGACAGGCCACGGTCTTTCCTAGTGGACCGTCGGTGGTGGTAAGAGAATTTTGGCCAACCTACAGACCCCTGGACCACGGATCGTGGACCCTCCTACGGTTCATAGGTACAGTCATGGTTCTGCCTTGGAAATTTCTAAGGCACCAATCCATGAACCCACCTAAGGTCTATGGCCTACACCACGGGCCGTGGTTGTCCCTTGTGGTTGGCACCTGGGAGATCTTAATTTTGCTAGGATTTCCTCTTTCGAATTTGGGATGTTGCATAGGTGTAGAAAGAAGCACGAGGGTAGGTGCCTAGCCGGCATAGATGGTTGCTTCAGTTGTAGTAAGAGTGGTCATAAGATGAGGGATTTCCCGATGCTTGTAGCAAAAGGTAGAGAGGGAAAGCAAGCTCCTCCTAGTGGTTTGGGTCCCAATGTTCCCAAGCAAAACCGATTTTAGCACTTCAGACTCGTGGTGAACAAGAGGGTTATCCCGATGTAGTTACCGGTATGTTGAAAGTCTTCCAACTTGATATTTATGCTTTACTTGATCCCGGTGCTACCTTGTCTTTTGTGAAGCCATATGTGTCTATGAGATTTGATGTTCTTACGGATGTGTTGTTAGATCCTTTTTATGTCTCTACTCTTGTCGGTGATTCTTTTATGGCTAAGAGGGTCTATAGAAAGTGTCCCATCTCCCTGTCCCATAGCTTTACTCTTGTTGACTTGGTAGAGCTTGATATGCTAGAATTTGATGTTATCCTCTGTATGGATTGGTTGCACTCATGTTATGCTTTTATCGATTATAGAACTCATGTAGTAATGTTTTAGTTCTCGAATGAGCCTGTCTTAGAGTGGAAAGGGGGAAATTATATGCCTAAGGGTTAGTTTGTCTCTTGTCTTAAAGCTAGAAAGATGATTTCTAAGGGTTGCATTTAGCACCTAGTTAGGGTGAGGGATGTGGATTCTGAAACCCCTACTCTTGAGTCGGTCCCCGTTGTTAATGAGTTTCCAGAAGTGTTCCCAGATGATTTACCCAGTATTTCTCCTGAAAGGGAAATAGACTTCAGTATTTACCCTCTCCCTGATACGCATCATATTTCTATTCCTTCTTACCGAATGGATCCGGTAGAACTAAAGGAGTAGAAAGAATAATTGAAAGATTTGTTGGATAAGGGTTTCATCCGATCGAGTATCTCTCCATGGGGTGTTCCAATTTTATTTGTGAGGAAGAAAGATGGTTCTCTTTGTATGTGTATTCACTATCGTCAGTTGAACAAGGTGACCATTAAGAATAAGTATCCTCTTCCAAGGATAGATGACTTGGTTGACCAACTTCAAGGAGCAAGTCATTTTTCTAAGATTGATCTTCGATCGGGTTATCACCAGTTGAGGGTGAAGGAAGATGATATTCCGAAGACTGCTTTTCAAACTCGGTATGGTCATTATGAGTTTGTGGTAATGTCGTTTGGGTCGACTAATAGTCCGGCGGCGTTTTTGGATTTGATGTATGGGGTGTTTAGACAATACCTTAACATGTTTGTGATGAGAATGAGCACATTGATCATTTGAGGATCGTGTTGCAAATTCTCAAGGACCAACAACTTTTTGTAAAGTTTAGAAAATGCGAGTTTTGGCTAAAGTCTGTAACTTTTCTTGGCCATATTGTTTCAAGTAAGCGTATTGAGGTAGATCCTAAGAAGACAAATACGGTCAAGAATTGTCCTAGACCTCTATCTCCTTCGTATATTAGAAGTTTCTTGGGTTTGGTCGGTTACTATTGAAGATTTGTTAAGGGTTTCTCTTAAATTATCTCTCCTCTGACGGCTTTTACTCAAAAGAAGGCTAAGTACATATGGTATGAAGATGTGAGAAGAGTTTTCAAGAATTGAATGATAGACTTACTTCCGCTCTAGTGTTGACTCTACCGAAAGGGACTGATGGTTTTGTTGTTTATTGTAATGCCTCAAGAATCAGGCTATGGTGTATGCTTATGCAGAATGTGAATTTTTTTGCCTATGCCTCAAGGCAACTTAATATTCATGAGAAGAATTATCCTACCCATGACCTTTAACTAGCGGCGGTTGTTTTTTTCTTAAAGATTTGGAGGCAATATTTGTATTGTGTTAATATAGATGTGTTTACCAACCACAAGAGTTTGTAATATGTGTTTAACCAGAAGGATCTACATCTTCACCAAAGAAGGTAGCTTGAGTTATTGAAATATTATGATATGAGTGTTCTCTACCACCTCGGTAAAGCTAATGTGGTGGTGGATGCTCTTAGTCGGTTATCCACGGGTAGCATTGCTCATATTGAAGAAGGAAAGAAAGAGTTGGTTCGAGATGTTCATAGATTGGCCCGGTTGGGTGTTCATTTAGTGGACTCCACCAAGGGTGGTGTTATGGTTCACAACGGTTCAAAATTGTCTTTCGTTGCGTATGTGAAAGCCAAGTAAGATCTTGATCCAATTTTGGTCAACTTAAAAGAAGCGGTGCTTAAGAAATTCGTTAAGGCTTTTATCCAACGGGGAAATGGTGTACTTAGATATCAAGGTCATTTGTGTGTTCCTAATGCTGATGACTTAAGGGAACATATCTTGTCAGAAGCCCATAGTTTGCGGTATTCCATTAACCCAGGAGCCACCAAGATGTACCGTGATTTATGGGAAGTCTATTGGTGGAATGGGATGAAGAAGGATATTGCGAAATTTATGACTAAGTGCCCTAATTGTCAACAAGTGAAAGTTGAACATCAGAAACTGGGAGGATTATCGTAAGACATTGGCATTCCTACTTGGAAGTGGGAAAATTTGTATATGGACTTTATTATTGGTTTGCCTTGCACCCGGAGACAGCATGACTCAATTTGGGTTGTAGTGGATCGGATGATGAAATCAACTCATTTTATTCCCATCAAGGTTTCCTATTCGGCAGAGGATTATGATAAGTTGTACTTGAGAGAAATGGTAAAGTTGCATGGAGTGCCTTTGTCCATTATGTCCAATCGTGGTACCCAATTCACTTCTCAGTTTTGGAAGTATTTCCAAAAGGGTCTTGGTACTTGTGTTAAGCTTAGTACGACCTTTCATCCCCAAATCGATGGGCAAGCGGAGCGTACTATCCAAACTTTGGAAAATTGATTTTAAGGGTGATTGACGATCATTTTTCATTGATTGAGTTTGCTTATAACAATAGCTAGCACTCAAGTATTGATATGGCTCCATTTGAGGCTTTATATGGTAAGAGGTGTAGATATCATGTAGGGTGGTTTGAGGTGGGTGAAGTTGCCCTAATAGGTCCCGAGTTGGTGCATGAGGCCATAGAGAAGGTTCGACTTATTAGACAAAGGTTGAAAACAACTTAAAGTCTGCAAAAGTCATATGCCGATGTGAGAAGAAGAGATCTTGAGTTTGATGTTCATGATAGGGTTTACTTGAAAATCTCACCCATGAAGGGAGTAATGAGGTTTGGTAAAAAAGGAAAACTTAGTTCCCGATATGTAGGCCCATATCAAATTTTGAGACGTGTTGGTAAGGTTGCTTACGGACTAGGTTTTCCTAATGAGTTGGCATCGGTGCATCTAGTTTTCCATGTCTCTATGTTGAAGAAATGTGTTGGTGATCCGACATCCATAGTTCCCTTAGAATGTTTGGGAGTTAAGGAAAATCTTTCTTTTGAAGAAGTTTTGGTTGAGATTTTAGACCAGCAAATCAAGAAGTTGAGAAATAAAGAAGTAGCTTTCGTGAAAGTGTTATGGAGGAATCAATTAGTTGAGGGTGCTACTTGGAAGGCTGAAGCCGATATGATGTCTAGATATCCTTACCTCTTTCCTTCCACTACTACTCTAGCTTGAGATAATGAGTTCCTCATGGTTTGTCCTTTGTTTTGGAGTCATGTGTCTTAAATGTTTCCATGATATCCTTACTATGCATCATTTATGAAGAGTTCAAGTTTTGAGAAAATGACTCAATTTGATCAATTTCTACATGTTTATGTGCATTTGAGTACGAATTGAATGTAAACTACATGATATGATGATTTGAGCATGTTTTGGGTTGGAGTCGATGTTTCCTCCTCAAATGTTAGCTTGGAGTTGATGTTTTCTCCTCGGATATGTGTATTGCATGCATGATGGGCTGATAGATTTAGTTTCACCCTTTTTATGATGTTTTGATTACGTCCTATCTTGGAGTCGATATTTCCTCCTTGGTTATATGCAATTAGATTAAGTTGCATTGATGGTTGGGTTGTTAGTTTCTCTCCGACTCTTTACGTACTAGCTTGAATCTCATTCGAGGACGAATGATCCCAAGGGGGAGATATTGTGACACCCCGGATTCGAAAAAGGGCAAAGTATCAATTTTTAGAAGTTGGAGGTGCCATCCGACGGAGGCCACCCACGGCCCATGGATGGGACCACAGACCGTAGGTGTGGTCCATAACCATGGCCTAACCAACAAACCATCCGTCAGACCTTGGTCCATGGTCAAGGGTCTGTAGGTTAGGACCCCAGAATCCAGTTTTTGACCATGGACGACGGCTGTGCAGGACGGACTGTCGTCAGGTCACGGTCCGTCGGCAGTGGTCTGTAGGTCGGTAGGTCAGCAATTATTTTAGGGGTGGTTGGGTCTTTTTTTAATTATTTTATCCCTATACTACGTCAGTTTACCCTTCACTAAGACCCCTATATAAGTGCTTTCAACCCCCCAAATTAGTTCATTCTCTTCAAATTCACCAAAAAGGAGAACAAGTCTCCTTTCCAAAATATTTCTCTCTCTGTAAAGCTTGAAGAAGAAGGATTTAATCTAGGATTTCAACTCAAGTATCCATTCCTCCATTGAAGATAAGCATTTGGCTTTGAGGTATGATAGTTTTCATCCATGGATTCCCTCAATTCATGGAGTTCTCAAATTCTCCTATTTTCAAAGTTAGATATCCCCAATTAAGTTAGGGTTTTCTTCAACTGTCATGGGTTCTCTTGATTATTGATTTAAATGATTGAATTATCATCTCTTATGCATGAATTGATGAATTACTATGATTTTATGATGGTTCCCCTATGAACCCATGTAATCCCCATATTTTCAAGTTATGATCATATAATGTGGGATTTTGATTATGAAGGAAGAGTTTTACGAAATCAAGCATGTATTGATAAAATTACATGAATTTATAATGAAATTCATATCTAACCATGTTTTCTAAATGTTGATGATTGAAAGTGGGTTGTGAATCTTGAAAGGTAAATTATGGAATTATTCATGTTCTTATGAAATATATGCAATTGTTTTAAGGATGCTTAGAGAGTAAAGTATCAATGATGATGTTGTTTTTGTGTTGTTGAAAGGATTTTCTCATATACTTATGGAAGCATGATGTGAAAGGTTTCCTCACATAATAAAGGGTTCTAAGGTTGAAAGGTCTTCTCACCTAATTTAATCAACGATTAAGAGTTATCCTAATGAAATCTAGCTTGGATTGGTTATTAAATTATACATTTCCATGTATAATGACTTAGCTTGGATTGGCAAGATGACGTGCCCTTTCAAGGATAATAAGAACAAGTAAAAAATGACTATTTCGTGGGATTTATGCTTAGCACCAGAGGATATTGAGATTGAAGATCTCCCGTTAGTAAAGGTCGGGTTTCTAGAAGCAATCTCCTTATCCCTTAAGTATGTGCCCCCATAGGATAATTGTCTAGATAGACATTAGCTAGTGGATATACCTAAGCTATAAGTTCATGGTCCTTACCTTGGCAAGTAGGACAACCCTTTTCGATGTGGGAGACACTGGGGATCATGTTATAGCTCACATAGTCTCTATGTAGGTTAAGACTAATTCCCATAATAATAATGAACTAAGGTAACTTCAAGAAGTATCTCATATGTGTTCAAAGGTTTTAAAGATGTAAGCTTGCATTGACCATGTTTTATGATTTATGTCTTCAAGATGTAAGCTTGCATGTCATGAAATGTTCATGATTTAAATGTGTTATACATAGTTATCATACGTGGTCCATTCTTTTATACTAACGCATACTCTTGCCTACATTTCCCCAAATGTAGGGTCCAACAGTTAGGTTTCTCAGTTTCATGGCTAGTGGTTGATTGTGAGGTTCCCCAGCTTTTGTGAGTCCTCATGCTTCGAGGACGGACTTTCATTGTTCTTAGTCTCTTTCTTATTCCATTTTTGAACATGATGTATGGGCTAGGGACAATTTCATTCTATTGTACTAGATGGTTAATGAGACGAGTGTTTTAGACTTCCGCTTTACTTTTATAAAATATTGGACTTGAAATATTGTTTTTACCGCTTTTGTTCTATTTCTTAAGTTATGAATGCTAAGTGGCTTGTATGGGGTCTCTTGGGGTCCTATACGCCATCTTACATCTAGCGGGTACTCCTGGGTTGTGACACTTTATATACCAAAATTTAAATTATAATGCGATAATTATAAGAAGGATCCGGAAACAAAAGAAATAGTACCATGGTTGAAAGCGAGACTGATACTAATTGAGGGAGAATTAACATTTTGCAGCACTAAGATTATACAGTTTATTAGCCAATTATTGTCCATGATAATGCAATGATACTTTATCAAATTTATTACTCCCTCTGTTTCAAAGAGACTGAAATCCTTTCCTTTGCAGTCCGTTTAAAAAAGAATGACCTCTTTCTTTTTTTGGTAACATTTCAATTTCAGCTTTCCACGTGGCATGTTTAAGGCCACAAGATTAAAGGACAATTTTGTAGATTTGACATAACTTTAATTTAGGACCACAAGATTCAAAAGTCTTCTTTATTTTCTTAAACTCCGTGCAAAGTCAAACTACACCATTCTTTGTGAAACGGAGGGAGTATTATTCTTTTCCTCTCCAAGCAGATCTACTATAGGCACTTTACCAACCTCAATATTCCAACCAATAAGAATGGTCCAAAGTAATTAAGTTCATCAAGTTTAGCAACAAATTTTCAACAATGGCTTAAAGCTCATCAAATTAATCCACCACAATTTCTTAAACAAAGAAAAGATGTTACCTGAAGCACCGCGACTTATCTTCTCTCTAACGTGTCCTCTTGTTTTTATTTTTTTTTCCCCTCAATTATAATCTAAATATGTTAAACCCCTTTAACTTATCTGAACTTATGGGCCAAGTGGTATATGGTATTAAATAAATTATGGAGTTGATCCATTAACCACTTAATAAAAATAATTATTTAAATCTTACTCTCTAATTAAATAACTGTAATTAAACAAGTAATTCAAATTCTCATTTAAAATTTTACGGAAAGGATATTTTATGAAAGAGAGATGATTAGTGTTCAATAGGCTTAAGTCATCGACGTCCCCTTAAAGTTGTCCGCATAATTCACTTAGACACCTCAACTAAGACTAGTACTTATTGAACACTTTTACCTATTCAAAAATTGTTCCTATAAGGTATTTTTTTATAATCAGCAAAAAATATGAAGAGTGTGTGATACACTTGCGCTGACTTGGCAAAACGGCTAATTAAAAAATAACATGTGGCATTGGGCCCCCAAAAATATAAAAACAAGTAAAATTTTGTTTAAAATTATTTCAAACACCTTTATATCTAAAAAATTTTAAAATAAGAAAAGAAAAAGATATGAAAATGTCAACCTATTCTACAGAACTCCACCCCTACCCAACCCCATTTCATCTTCATCTTCTTCCCAAAACACATTCTTTCTCAAATCACAAAACCTAATTTCTTTTCAACTAACTTGAAGATTAACTTTTTTAATTTTTTTTATATATTTTCATACTAAGAGTGAAGAAGAAAGAAAATTTTGCCGGTGGTTATTCATTTCTACATCGATGACAAAAAGAAATTGATAGCTCAAAAATTAATTCTTTCAAATTTTTGAATATCATTTTTGATAAATTTAATGGGTTTATATTTGAATTTGAGTAAAAATATTTGTTCAAAAATTGTGATAAAAAAATATCAACTAACTTTTTTTATATGTAAAAATCATTTATCAACTTTCTTCTTCTTCATATTTGTTCCATTATTGTTATGAGATTTGAAATAAATCATACAAAAGAAAGTCTTTCTTTCAAATATGAATCGTATGATTTCGTCATAGTTGATTTTCACTTATCTTCAAATTTGGAAGAAATAATATTATTTTTTTATAAAAAAAAAAAAGAAAAGACAAACAATGTTGGAGCTAAAATGGAGAAAGCTTTGCAAACTAAATTTTGAAGAAGATGAGTAGTAGGGGGTGGGGTGCTCTTCTTTTTTTAAAAAAGTCAAAATGAAAGAAGAAAAAATATATGTAAGTTAATTATAGTGTCAAGTGTCAATAAAACAAGAAAAAATGTAAAAAAAAAAGTTTAAAAAATGTTATTTTGAATCTTTTCACGCAATTCAGGGAAGAGCAAAACACATTTTTTGCCATATCAGCGTTTTGATTTTAATAGGTACATGTTTTGAACAATTTAGGTGTTCAATAGGTACAAGTCATAGTTAAGGTATCTAAGTGAATTATGCGGACAACTTTAAAGGTTGTTGATGACATAAGCCTTTTCAAAATGACATAAAGGGTCATTACAGTTACTGCCATAATTTTTAACCTTTTTCATACAATATTTAAAATTATACTCTGCATCCATGTCACGACCCAAGCCTAGGGCCTAGACGTGACATGGCGAATGAGGAACCCGAAGGAACCCCAAACAAGCCTCTCAAACTTGTCATCACACTTCATCGGTCGCGGAAGTACATTCAACATTAATTAACGGGAAATAGGGACTAAGGGCAAACCATTTCAAAATGACATCATAGAACAAGAGTCAAGCTCATTTACAAAATACTTGTCCAACGCACACCTCTACATACATAGATAGGACGGGGCCATGACATTCTACCGGCTCCCCTCATAGTCAAAATACAATTGCAAGCTAAAGTCTCAAAACATAGGAGTAGGAAACATAACATAGCCCTCGAATCATTGAGGACTCACCAACAACTCGGATAAGCACCGTACTAGCCACGTGAACGAAGAGAAGGATCAAGAGTAGCTCCGGTCCCTACATGGTGACATCATGTAGGCAAAATATGCGTTAGTACTTGGAATGTACTAAGTATGCGGGGTGCAACACAACAATAGACAAGGACACAATCGAAATACAAGAAATAGTTTCATAGGCATTATGAATAACAATATGAGGATGCATGATCAAAGTGAAGTCAAAACATGTTTAAGTAACTCTATACTAATAGTAGATATCATATGTGTATGCATGATCCAACCAATCTATAACCCCAACTTAGGATGGGGGATGCCGTTCACACCCGGACACCCTGGTGGCAAGGTATAAACCCCTCACATGGTTGATGTTGGTCACACCCCAAGCATCCTAGGTGGTGAGATATAAACCTCTCACATGGTTGATGTTGGTCACACCCCAAGCATCCTAGGTGGTGAGATATAAACCTCTCACATATCTAAAGAGTCAACGTTCAACGAAGGCAAATTAAGGGCTGCCACCTTGGATGATATAATCCATCTAATCAAAAGGAAGGAAGGATAGACAGTCCAGCAGGATGCTTAGCTGGTCTTTTCGGATGATCAGCCATGGTTGATGTTGGTCACACCCCAAGCATCCTAGGTGGTGAGATATAAACCTCTCACATGGTTGATGTTGGTCACACCCCAAGCATCCTAGGTGGTGAGATATAAACCTCTCACATGGTTGATGTTGGTCACACCCCAAGCATCCTAGGTGGTGAGATATAAACCTCTCACATGGTTGATGTTGGTCACACCCCAAGCATCCTAGGTGGTGAGATATAAACCTCTCACATGGTTGATGTTGGTCACACCCCAAGCATCCTAGGTGGTGAGATATAAACCTCTCACATGGTTGATGTTGGTCACACCCCAAGCATCCTAGGTGGTGAGATATAAACCTCTCACATGGTTGATGTTGGTCACACCCCAAGCATCCTAGGTGGTGAGATATAAACCTCTCACATGGTTGATGTTGGTCACACCCCAAGCATCCTAGGTGGTGAGATATAAACCTCTCACATGGTTGATGTTGGTCACACCCCAAGCATCCTAGGTGGTGAGATATAAACCTCTCACATGGTTGATGTTGGTCACACCCCAAGCATCCTAGGTGGTGAGATAAAAACCTCTCACATGGTTGTCCGGTTCTTTTCCCCCGGACCGGGCATGGTCATGCAACACTTTATATAGGAAATTCCCATTAGGCTCTAATGCAATCTCACGTATGGAATGAACATATACACAAGCTTAGTTTGTCATCAACACATCTCTGGATTTCCATACATCTCATAACTCAAGCTTTAAAGCATCGATTCATCAATTCTCCATAGTTGGACATTTTGTCAAACACCTTGAAGGCATGTAATGGAATCAAAGAGCATGGAAAATAGGGTAGTAATTATGCAGCCAAACCAGTGAACAACCTACAACAACACCTTTTTAACACCCACAATACCACATGAAAATCTCCACATCCATTCCAAATTTAGGTTCAAGTTCTAGGGTCACAACATGCTCAAAACAATCACTTTTCATGTTTAAAATTCAATGTGCAGGAAATTATTACAAAGAACAAGACTAATTTATGAATCTTAACTTAAACCATGAATTAGTGAGTAGAATAGAGTCTAGGCACTATGGGTGGAAGGACCCATGAGTTCAACACCACATACCTTGAGTTTTTATGAAGGTCTTGAGAGTGTCTTCAATGGAAGCTTGGAACTTGGAGCAAGAGTCTCTTCAATCTTGAGGAAGGTTTTGGATTAGGGTTCTTGAGAGAACTTGAGAGAAAATGTGTCTAAGTATGGGAGAGGTCATAGACCCCACCTTACATCTAATGATGCGCGCTTGTGCTATTCTCTCTTGTACTTACCTATACTATTCATGTTTTATGATTTCATCCTTCACTGGTTGCCTCCGCAGTGCACCATTTTTCTTTATTTCCATTAACCCTCCCGAGTAAGACTTGCACTGTTCGCCTAATTTAGGATGAAGCACCAATGGAAAATAAATATTGTTTTGAAGCATTAGACAAGACCTTGAGGGACATTCTCCGAGGTAGGTATGAAAATAGATTTGACAGGCCTTTTAGGGGACTAAGATCGTATGTGGTGGTGATTTTAGACAAATATTGCCAGTTATTCCAAAACAAACAAGAGTCGACATTGTTGATGCATCAGTAAACTCTTCACACTTGTGGCCCTTCTTCTCTATTTATAAACTGAAGGAAAATATGAGACTTACTTGTGGAACAGTGATGGGTTATGATGCTGAAAATATAGTAAGTTTTGCTAAATGGTTATTGGAGGTTGAAGATGGATCCGTTTATACAGATAATAAGAAGGAACTCATTTATAAACCGAAGGAAAATATGAGACTTACTTGTGGAACAGTGATGGGTTCTAATGCTGAAAATATAGTAAGTTTTGCTAAATGGTTATTGGAGGTTGAAGATGGATCCGTTTATATAGATAATAAGAAGGAACTCATTAAGTTGACGCCTAATGTAGGCATTGCACCATCACACAATCATGTGGAATCAACTGTAGATAGAGTACATCTGTCCCTATTACAAAAGTAGAATGACCTCGTATACTTGGAATGAGCCATACTCACACAAAAAAATAAAATGTTTCATGAATTGAATGAAAAAATTATGAAAATGATACCACCGGAAGGAAGAACTTATTATAGCTCTGATAATGTGTGCAAAGCAAGTCTGAGCACTAGTGAGGAAGATATATTGTACCCAACCAAATTCCTTAACAACTTACAATTCCCAGGCATCCCTAACCATGACATACACTTAAAAGTAGGAAGTCTGGTTATGCTTCCTACAAATCTAAAACAAACAGAAGGCCTCTCCAACGGTACAAGATTAATTATCACACATCTTGGAAAATGGTCTGTTAGTGCTAACATCATCTCTGGTAAGCACATCGGCACTAGAGTCACGATACCAAAAATTATCATGTCTCCAAACAATTAAAAGTGGCCATTCAAGCTTAACTGACGCCAACTTCATTTAGTACCCTGTTATTCTATGAAAATCAATAAGAGCCAAGGGCAAACTCTTCAAAGAGTTGGATAGTATCTTCCAAAACATGCATTCACACATAGACAATTATATGTAACAACAAGAGAATGATTTACAATCTTCAATTCAGACGAGGACACAGAAGACCATAAATACATTAAAATATTATTTACAAAGAAATCTTCCAGAATGTGTGTCCAAGACTTGTGGAAAGACGGGAGGTATTGCTTAACATTTACCGTTAACTATAGCTTTTAAAATATATCCTTACGTAGAAAAATAACAGAAATAACTTTCCAGAATGACATGCATTTAGATAACTAGCCATACAAAAGAGGATTCGTGATAGAGATGGAATGGGAAGGCCTCTGAACATAACCACATACAGGTTCAATATGGCATTGTCAATCCAGAAAATGCTGAATTTGTTGCAAATACATACATTGGAGGTCACCACTAACCTAATGAATGCTCATAGGAAATTTACGCGAGGACAATATGGAAAACATATGGACATGAATCAAAGGAAATCTAAGGACAATTGCATTGCCGTCATTATAATTGTGGTTCAGGGTATGTGTTTGAGGGTCATTTGACATTGGAAACATCAATACTTCAGGAACGACGGATTGTCCATGCTCTAAAAATAGCATCCAGGGTGAATAATGGAATGTGGTAAATTGCATCGGAGCTGTCGTATACTCAAATATAAGTGAAACATGGAGATTACCCACCAAAAATTAAACAATATTGAAACAGGGATTGGCATATAAGTCGATACAAATAATAGGAATGCAAAATAAATCCTACACAATGATTTCCATTTTACTATTGAGTATATGGAAGTTAGGCATAACACTTTGCAGGGAATACATTTAGAATTTTATGTGGTATGTAGTATTTCATGATGTGAAAAATTATTTAAATATAAGGATACACAATTACTGCATTAGTATAATGAAGTGAGGTTGAACTTATGATGAATAGGTACAGTGATTTCTATTGTGGAAAGAGATACTTTCACTAGAGTCATGATGATTGAAGATCGCAATGCGTCTGCATAAAGGTATCAGCACTAAATCCAACACTTGCGTGCATGAACGCCTAGGCAATAGAGCAACAACCTGTGCATATTGATATTGTTCATGCTAGTAGATATTACAATTCCGATGAGGCCACCTATGATAGACAAGGTTGATGTGGTCCCATGATACAAGCCAATAATAAACGGAAAAACATATGTGGATCACTGTTACTACTCGTACCACAAATCGATATGATTACATTTTATACCTCACCATTGGATGAGTCATCTACTATGATACAATAGATTATAATGTTGTATACGTTATGTATTGCAGCTCATTAGACCTTGGAAACTCCATTACTTCGGGCAGGAAAGATTGTCCATCGTGCATATAGAAAGTGTAGGGTGCATTACGGGACGTGCCAAAATGCAACAGACCTGTAATATAATCAAATGAAAGTGAAAGATGGAGGTTAACCATACAAAAATACAACGTACAATGAAATTTAGTGGACCTTATCACGAATAGGTTCAAAGATGTCTATGGCGTGAAAAAAGAACACTATAACTACATTAATTACACTTTAAGATCGCTAGACGGACAGACGGAGGTAGCATCATATATTAGAACACTTGCGTGGATGAACACCTAAGCAATAGAAAATCGGCCTATGCATATTACTCCCTCCGTTTCACAAAGAGTGACCTGGTTTACCTTGGCACAAAGTTTTAGAAAATAAAGAATACTTTTGAATCTTGTGGTCCTAAATTAAAGTTATGTCAAATGTACTAAATTGCCCTTCAATCTTGTGACTTTAATCATGTCACGTGGAAAGCTAAAATTAAAAAGTTGGCCTTAACATTTAACACTTCTTTAACAACTACACTAAAACATCAATAAGATGTCACCTAATTTGGGAATTATGTACCCGTGCGAAGCACGAGGAATTTACCTCAAAAAATATAAAAAAGAGAAAAGAACAAAAGTATTGAACAAAAAAAATTATTTTATTTTAAGGTAAAAAATTAGTAAGAGAAAAAAAACAAGAAGAAGATAAACTATTAAAAAAAGAACAAAAAGAAAGAAAGAAATAATAAAAATGTTATGAAATGGTATCTCTAATAAACAATAATATGAAAAGAGGATAAAATAATAAATGTGAAAAAGAATAAAAGAGAAAATAAAAATAGTAAATAAGAAAAGAACAAAGTAATTTATTTTATTTTCATAAAAAGGTTAAAATATAGAAAGGGAAAAAAATTAAAAAAAAGATAAACTAACAAAAAAGTAGAAATAATAAAAATATCACCAAATGGTATCTCTAATAAAGGATAAAATAAAAAAGAATAAAATAATAAATCAGAAAAATAATAATATAATAAACGAGAAAAGAATAAAAGAGAAGATAAACATAATAAATGAGAAAGAACAAAAAAATTAATGATAGGACAAAAACAATAAATGAGAAAAACGAACAAACATAATTAATAATAGGACAAAAGACTTATCACGACTCAGTTTCCTGAGTCATGATGACACCTACTATAACACACAAGTAGGTAAGTCAACCCGTACTCAGAATGACAAGTAATGAGTACAAGGGTAGAACTAGACATAAATAATATTAGCATTAATGATAAGACGAAAATGGAAGTAAACCAAAAACTAGATATATAAAAAAAACCTCCCAAAATATGGAATTTACAAGTACAAAAATGTCTAATATGAACACAGACAAGTCCCAAAAGTGAACCACAACAAGTCATCTCAAGGGAAAGAGACTAGCTAAACATATATATATATAAGGAAACAAGCTAATCAAGGACGCAAAGTGCACACCCTCTTCTCTGATATCGATCCATAAGATGCAAAAGATGGCATGAACAATCACCAATGATAACTGATACTAGGACCTGCATTACGAAACAGATGTGTAGTGTAGCATAAATACCTATAGAAAGGTACTCAGTAGGCATCATAGGCCAACCAAGCAAGAAAGTTAAAAACATTATGAAAAGATAGAATCTAGACACAAGTAGAGGTCAAAGCAGATATGACAGAATGCACACGACCAAACTGAAAGAAAGTCTAAGTACAATTAAACTAAACCTAACTGGACCCCATAAGCCCAAAAGGTACACTCGTGTGCAAGTTAAAATAAAAATCAAAATGGACCCCTATAAGCCAGACAAGTACACCGAATAGTTATGACTACAGGAGTTAAGCGCCTCAATCCAGCTCCAATAAATGTACTTCGAGCTTCAAACCCCAAGTGATGACCTCTAACTAGAGGTGACGGCCTCAAACCATAAAACATCAAGCTCAGACTGGGAATAACAACCATGAATCGTCAACATCAACCTCGAGCTGGTTATAAAAGCCTCGAATCGGAAATAATCATAGTGATTTGTCAACTCCCTTCCCGGCTAGCAAGAGTGAAAAGAAGCATATCGAATCCAAAGAGGATTCCAACATCAAAACTAAGTTATTATGGAGCGAAGTCCCCCCACAAACATCCACAAGAGGCTCCAAGCCTAGACCAAATCAATCTCAAGTTGTCACAAAAACACGACCCTTAAGTAACACATCGGAGCTAAAGAGATAGGGAGGGAAGGAAGAAGGTCTACAAAGCTTCACAAATGCCTAAGCTAAAGCTCAAACTATCAAATTTGAGGTAGGCTTCACAAATGCCTAAGCGTCGTGGGTCCCACCCTCAAATACCTCTGTTGATATTTCGAAAGCAACAAAGCAGTCAAAATTCCCATACAAATTTATCTAGGCAAAATGTGGGTCCCACCCTCAAATTCCATTTTAAGCCAAAATCCATAAGGGGTATGGAATTTTCCTGAGAGCCTCGGGATCCAAATAATGGGTTGATCTAGATCAAACTCAATATTTCAGAGCTAACTGCGCTGATGGAATTCTCACCCGAGCTTGTTTACTCAGAATGTTGACTCAAGTCAAACTTCGGCCTTAACTTTAAAGTTAAAACGTCTAATTGCATAGACTCACACTTAAAGCCTCGGGAGTCATGTCGACCATGCTACTACCTAAATTGACCCTTCCCAAGCAGATAGAATCCTCATAATTGGATTTGAGGTTACCTTCTTGAACATTTGGTCAAAATTGGCCGTTCAAGGTTCAAAAGCCCCCAAAACACAAACTCACACAAAAACCAAACAAGTGACCAGGTGACCGAATTATCAATCCCATCAAGTCATAAATGACTTGGGGTCCCTATATGAATGTTCTAGATGTTAAACAGGAGGCATAAATACATAAATGACCTGGAGGCTACTACAACATCCACTACTAAAAAGGACTTTTGTTTAACACCTCTGTCATGACTCGAGCCTACACCCTGGACGTGGCCCGCACGCGAGAACCATTGATGATCCCCAAGCAAACCCTGATCCTGGTTGGCTACAAGTGAAAGACTAACCCAAGCATAAAAAATCTTAAAACTGAAATAAATCCAATAAACTCAAATACTCAACCTTTCTAAAAGTATGTACAATACTCAAAATAAAAGTAAATATAAAAACTCCTCGACTCTGTCTATCTATGAAGCTTCTACTATTACAGAAGGATATCGGGACAAGACCCACGACATCTCAAAACTAGTAACAATAAGATAAAGTTGAAGTCCTCTAGAATATAAGATGGTTGACCAAAGCTGACTAGAATATCACATGACCTCAACGAAACGCATGTTGTTGATCCTGGATACCTGTATCTACATCATGAAAAGATGTCGGCTAAATGGCACAGTACATGAAATGTACGAGCATGTAAGGGGAATTCTGAAGCATAAATATAAGCTTGAACTGGTGGAAAAGAAACATACTTACCTCTTCTCAACTCAAAGAAACTTAGTTTAATTTAATAATAAAAGACTCAACTCTGTGAAACATAGTTCAACTTTGGATACTCAATGATAAAGCAACAATAACAGATGCAATATATGGAAAGCTTTTAAAATAGTAGATAGAAACTCAGGGAATTGAAGAATACAATAATAACTCAATTTGTATATACAAATACAATATAACTTTGTGGGAGATTCTGTAACCAACAACCATCACTATAAGCTATATGATGATACAACATCTAGCCCACACGGCCAAAACTTTCCTATACTTTATAGAGGTATAGAACATATTACAAAGTGGATCCACTAGTCTATGCTAAAAAGAATTAAGGAATCATCTAAAAAGTATGACCTTTCTACCCACGTCAGCTACATGGTTTATGAGGGTTGTGAGTTGTATGAACTCTCCCCCATAATATTCAATACTACTCCAAAAATATACTAGATTGTATGTTTTTAAAAACATAACTCTTTCGTGTTTTGAGATTATTACTCAAAAATCTTTCTCTTAAAAGAGATGGTACTCAAACTACTCAAAACTCTTTTGGGAATCTCAGTTTCCTCTCATCTTAAATGTAAAAACATTTACTATTGGGAATACTTAGTTCCAATATATCATTTTAAAGAAAATGAACTCAGCTCTACTATTCCTCAACTCAGTATTCAAGTCTTTAAAACAAGTTTTAAAACAATTTGTAAAAAGACTTCTTAAAATAGGGTTCATGCCGAATTATGGACGTGATGAATCAATTCAAGGTTTTCAATAACCATGCTTAGAACTTAATACTTGGAACAAAGCAACTCTAGAACTTAAGGAGTCAACGATACTACTTATCTAAAGAATCTTGACTCGGAGGGTTCATGTGGAATTATGGGCATGAAATACTCAACTCATGGACTCAATGATACTACTTATATCAAGACTGCTCGACTCATAGAGTTCATGCAGAATTATGGGCATGAACTACTTAACTCAAGGACCTTCATGGGTAATATGTAGGAGCCCCATGATTAGGAATATAATCCCAAAATGATTAGTAACTCAATACTCAAGACTTAGAACTTGAAGATGTTACTCCTCTCATAGATACTCAATTGATGCAGTTCATGTGGAATTATGGGGATGAACGACTCGACTCAAGGGTCTACATAACAATATGGAACTGATATATACGACTCTTCTCATTCTCATACTTACTTCCTCAAAACTTAGCTCAAATCGATAGTTGATCTCAAAGGATTTACAATTGAACTCAAAGACATTCTTGAACTCTACTCTTAACTCTTTCTTGAATTTGAATGATGAATTCAAGAGTTATGATTCATGATCTGAAGGATCTCGATGATAGTATAGACTCATGAATACATTGTCCTCATTCTCATACTCACTTACTTGAGTCTTGAAGCAAGTTATTAGAAATTGTAGAAGACTCCTCAAAAGACTCAAAGGGACTTTCTCAAAAGACTCGAAACAACTCTCAAGACTTGACTCTTAATTCTACCTTGAATTCGAATTATGAATTCAAGTTTATGATTTATGATAGAAAGGATATCGTGATGATTAAATGAGTTTTAGATAGTTAATAGTCGGAAACGGTTGAAAAACACTATTTGGGGAGCAAGTCTGTGACTTGGAGATGAATTATAATGTTTGGTAGAGAAATAATTTTTGAAACAGTGGAGTCCGCGTTCTCTCCGCGATGCGGAGAGGGAAATTTTACTTCTCAGGAATAGATCCACGACGCGGACTTGGTACCTTAGTTTTGCCTGATCCTTTCTTATTCGTTTTTTGACCCTAATTCACCTAGAATGGAATGGTTTTTTGCCAAATCACTTAGATTCGAATACTCAACCTATGTACACGATATCTACTCCAAACCACCCTCGATTCAGTAACATTTATCTCAAGAACTCATCAAACCCATCCTAATTCAAGAACAAAAACCAATACTTTCAAGAAACAAATCAAGAACTCAAATTCTTCAACTTCAAGAATGAAACTTCACTGAAATAACATGATTGACGTGTGGGTGAATGAACTCAACACTATGAGAAACTCACATACCTCAAAGAACAACGTTCTTGGCGAAATATTGAATTTATTGAACGAACGCTTGAAACTATAAATTTTTTCTCCTCTTGAATTTTCTCTCTAAAACCCTATATGCTTTTGGGCATGAATGAAACTGATTCTAATCATTTTAGACCCTTAATTGGGTGTAATTCGCGTTTAGAATAAGTGGGGGTAAGGAAAAGACTAAAAGGCCCCTCCTATTTTTGGGTAACTTTCCTTAAATGGACAGTCTGACTTCAAAAGAGTATATATCCCTCATACCAACTCGAAAATTAGCAAAATCGGTGGCATTGGATAGAGTACTCATGGATCTTTTGTTTGATATCTTATGCGTCTCCTAACTTATCATGTACTGAAACTTATGGTCGTTTGAAGTTGACCCAAAACTTAGAAGAACCTAGGATTGACTTGAATGAATTTTATTTCATTATTTTTGAAAGTCAAGGTGCTATATCTAGTGACCTGGCCTTAATACTTAAGAAATTTTAAATTCCTATGTAAAACCCTACGCACAATGAAGAAGGGTTCGAGTCTTAGTTCAAAAAATTTTTGAGGTGTTACATTATCTCCTCCTTGGGATCATTCGTCCTCGAATAATGGCTGGACTGGTTATGGAATGGGGTTACTCTCACTAACTATTCTAACTCATGAACTTACCCACTAACACAGGCTGGACTGATTCGTACAAATAGTTGGGACCTTCTATAGCACCTAATCAAGAACGATAATGTTGTGAACATAGTCATGCTCTCTCTGAAGTTACCTTATCTTGGAACAAAGGAAGTTTAGGCATGAAGTAAGACTAGGAATGGCATGCCTCATTGGCTGCAACTCAAAGCTCTCACAACGATACATGACTTCTCTTACCAAGGTCTCAGTCTAATGGTACATGTTTGCTGTATTCGAGCTGATGAGTCCACAAATTGGACTCATTTAGGGCTTTATTTTAATAGAAATAGTGTCCTCAAATACTTATTTTATCTCAATATCTGATGAAAACTCTTAAGTTTCAAGTATTTGAAGTTTGAACGAAAAAACTGAAGCCTAAGCTTCGCCAAGCACACTTGGCGAGTCGCTAAAGGGACATACTCCGCCCTTTGTTCCAGTACGCGAAGCCCTGAAGGAAGAGGATAAAAAAGGCGATGAAAAGAGACGTCGACGTGTCGTCAAACAGTACCACAAAGCAAGGAGATACCGCCTAATGATCCAGGACACAAACATGCTGAAGGCAAAGCACAAGAGGCGATGAACCAGAAGAAGAGCGAATCACCGAGTTGATCGGCGATTCTAACTAATGTCATCGAATAACCCGCTGTAACACAAATTTCTGAATTTATAAATACTAGTTGTTTACTAGTTTTTAGGGGTCCAAACATTATTGTAGTTTTTACACTTAGAATATTAGATGGTTCATATTTTTCGCTCAAGTTTGGAGAGGGTTTTTGGGAGACTTGAAGAAAGGAGTTCATCTTCCCGAAATTGGAAGTGGGTCTTCTCTACTCTTCTTCCTTTCCTTAAATCAAGGTTTAATTTCTTACACTCATTTGATTTTGTTATCATTTTAGGTGTAATTGCTTATTTCTTGATGTGTGGCTAAAAACCTCCATTCTTAGGGTGTGATTTAGCAAATGTGTGTTGATATTATTGTTGGGTCTTGCTTGCTGATAGGTTAGATGTATTTTAATGGTGATTTCACCTAGCGGTTTTGGTTTAATCTAAAGGTTTTGTAGTTGAAAATACAAAACCACCCATGTGTTTTTGGCTTGCCCGAAAGGGAGGTCATGAAACCAAGACCACTAGACTGATGGCCTAAGGAGTGGGTCGACATGAGGTTCAGCCCGAGAAGGTGAACCCTAGTCCCATATCCTAACACTCAGCTTGAGAGAATGAGTGGGGTAAGGCGTAGGCTGGTCTTCATGCGGGAAGTGGGTGTTCGAGAGGAACCTATTTGAAACGGGGTAAGTTGCCCGAGAGGGAACTTATTTCCATCTAAAGCTGAGCTTATTCACTATTATCTTGCAAATTTCTTACCGAAAGCATGTACCCAACGATTTATATCAATATATATTGCGGTCACACCCCAAGAACTTCTCCCCATACTTGATTTTCTCTTTATTTTTGTTGTTTTAGCTACTTGTGACAAAACCCCCTTTGATATTTGACACTTTTGTGTCACTAACTTGAATTTACTTTGTTTCTATTCGATAATTTCTCAATCTACAGCTAACCAAAACAAAATTTTAGCCTAACTACTATTTTCACTACCACTCCCTTGGGACATGACCCCAACCCTTGGTTGGGTTACTATATTACTAATGATCGTAGACACTCGAACCGTAGGTTAGTGTCATTGGTCACGATAAGCATCAAAATGGCGCCACTGCCAGGGAGTAGTGTCACGTGAAGATGTAGTTTTCTAGAGTTTTTGGAGCAGCTCATGATTTGGATAATATGGTTAAGGCTAATCTCGCTGCAGCAGCTGAAGCAGAGAACCAGAGTTAGAATGATGATACTCAGGGTACTGATGCCCAGAAAAATGGAGTGACTGCTTAGACAGGATCCCCTCTTTACCTCCCTCTCTGTCTTTCTTTATTCTAGATTTTGAATTATTTGTTACTTGCATTTGAGGACAAACGCATTTCTTTTGTGGTGGGGTTAGGCTTTCCTTGTTTTCTTGTTTTGAGTGATGTTTTCTGTATATATTTGGGTTGTCTGTTTTTAATTGTGTTTTTCAAACTGCTTTGCAATTGTTTGAGCTTGTGGCTCTCTTTTGGGTTTAATTGAAAAAAAAGAAAAGATTTTGACCATTCCGAAAAAATTTCATTTTTCAAAAATTTTCACCACCTCTTATGTTGAAAGTGGTCGTTCTCGTACAAATTCGAGTCTCAGTTTTGCTCAAATACCGATTACATGAATAGTGCTCTCAATCGAACAAACATGAATGTGTAGCTACAACGAGACCAAATGAAGTTGCATAAACAATATGTGAACTCTTTGCATCTCGTTGTGATTAGCCATGTATCAAATTGATTCTTATGTGATGACCATAGCACACTAGAAAAAGTGTGTAGTCTTGTTTGACTTTAGTGTCGATGCCTTGTGTGATGAGCTTATTTTGAACCATGCATGAATAAACCTAGAATTTGCCCCGTTAGTCTGATTGATTTAGTAAGGTGTTCTCTTGAGATGATCTTAGGTAACTTTTGAAGAGTGTGAGCCAATTTTGACATATACCTCTTTTGTGGCCTACTCGTGAGCGTGCGAAACTCTCTTGAACACCCTTTGAGCCTTACCTTTCTTTGAAAGAACCTTGATGAACCTTAGACCTTACTTGATCCACTACCTATAATCCTCTTGATTTGTGGTTTAGTGAATAGCCAACTTAGGCCAAAAGCCTAAGTTGGGGGTATGGTGAAAAAGGAAAAGGGGAAGTCAAGAAGTGCAAGAAAAGTTTCCCTTAACCCATGGTGTTGCAGAAAAATGGAAACCCTCCATATAAAAAAAAATAAAAGAAAAGAATGAAAAAGAAATGTTGTGGAATATAAGTACAAAAGAAATTGGGTTTCCAATCCATGGAGGTGAATAAACAGATGTCTTAGAAGCACTAGAAAAAGAATTGATAAAGGAAAAGAAGGGGATGCCTTGAGAATACCACATCTCATGAGGAAAAAGT
>NW_006238955.1:782150-800549 GCF_000226075.1 Solanum tuberosum
TCGATTGGAAAATAAGGACAAACCTATGGGTGAAAGCATGCATTGTGTTCCTCTTTTTTGAGTGTGAGCGTTGTATCTGATTTCTGATCTTGAATTGATGAACCTTTGTGTGTGAATATGGAATCATTCTTTGTGTGAGGGCATTTAGATACTTTCGTTGAGCTTGAACTTGCATTAGTAGAAAGTATTGCGAGTATGAGAATCTTTGGTAATGGTGTGTCACAACTTGAATCTTTGAATACACAATTGATCTTTGCATGAGTAATTTGAGTCTTGTTGTGTATGTTCATGATTTAGTCTTGTGAAGCACCAGTTGAGACATCCTATTTAAACTGCTGAACTTGAGTTTTACTTGAGGACAAATAAAAGTTTAAGTTTGAGGTGTTGATGAGTCAACAAATTGGACTCATTTAGGTCTTTATTTTAATAGAAATAGTGTCCTCAAATGCTTATTTTATCTTAATATCTGATGAAAAATCTTAAGTTTCAAGTATTTGAAGTTTGAGTGAAAGCATGGACACTTACGCACAAAAATGAACAAAAAGGCTGAAAATAACGAAGAAACTGAAGCCTAAGCTTCGCCAAGCACACTTGGCGACTCGCCGCAAGGACATACTCCGCCCTTTGTTCCAGTACGCGAAGCCCTGAAGGAAGAGAATCAAAAAGACAATGACAGGAGCAGTCGGTGTGTCGCCAAACAGTTCCGCAAGGCAGGAATATACCGCCTAATGATCCAGGACACAAACATGCTGAAGGCAACACACAAAAGGCGATGAACCAGAAAAAGGGTGAATCGCTGAGTTAATCAGCGATTCCGACTAATGTCGCCGAATGACCCACTACAGCACAAATTTATGAATCTATAAATACTAGATTTTTTTTAGTTTTTAGGGATCCGAACATTATTGTAGTTTTTACACTTAGAATATTAGCTTGTTCATATTTTTCTCTCAAGTTTGGAGAGAGTTTTTGGGAGACTTGAAGAAAGGAGTTCATCTTCCCCAAATTGGAAGTGGGTTTTCTCTATTCTTCTTTCTATGCTTAAATCAAGGTTTAATTTCTTGCACCCATTTGATTTTGTTATCATTTTAGGTGTAATTGCTTATTTCTTGATGTGTGGCTAAAACCCCATTCTTGGGGTGTGATTTAGCAAATATGTGTTGATATTATTGTTGGGTCTTGCTTGCTAATATGTTAGATGTAGTTTAATAATGATTTCACCAAGCGGTTGTGGTTTAATCTCAAGGGTTTGTAGTTGCAAATACAAAACCACCCATGTGTTTTCGGCTTGCCCGAGAGGAAGGTCATGAAGCCAAGACCACTAGACTGATGGCCTAAGGAGTGGGTCGACATGAGGTTCAGCCCAAGAGGGTGAACCCTAGTCCCATATCCTAACACTGAGGTCGAGAGAGTGAGTGGGATAAGGCGTAGGCTGGTCTTCATGCGGCAAGTGGGTGTCCGAGAGGAACCCATTGAAACGGGGTAAGTCGCCCGAGAGGGAACTTATTACCTTCTAAAGCTTAGCCTAGTCACTATTATCTTGCAAATTTCCTATCGAAAGCATGTTTCCAACTATTTATATCAATATATATTGCGGTCACACACCAAGAACATTCCCCCATACTTGATTTTCTCTTTATTTTTGTTGTTTTAGCTACTTGTGACAAAACCCCATTTGATATTTAACACTTTAGTGTCACCCACTTGTAGTTACTTGTTTCTATTCGATAATTTCTCAAACTACAGCTAACTAAAACCAAAATTTAGCCTAATTACTATTTGCACTACCACTCCCTTGGGACACGACCCCAACCCTTGGTTGGGTTACTATATTATTGACGATCGTAGACACTCGAACCGTAAGTTAGTGTCGTTGGTCACGATAAGCATCACAAGCTTAACCCACATCCTAAGGTTCGGGCTCTATACCTCTCTATAGAGAGTCTCATCCCAAGAACATTGTTTTTTACTACCATATTTAATCAACACTGGACTCATATCAAGAACTACCTAATGTTTAACAACACCACTTTCAAGCTTTGTAGTCTAACAACTCCATGGACTCCTACTAACCAGTTCTTTAAGAAGTTCTCATTCTCTCATCATCTCTGCCATACCAACTAGAATTTTCCGCATTACTACTCGAAACCAACTAAGGGCTCTCATTTAACTCTTTCTCATAGTAAAACCTCATCCTCCTCTTCCTCTTATTTATAATCTTAGATGGAATTATCACACCATTATTATCACGATAAGAACATTAACATTCTTCTTCTAACATCACTCCACTACTAAAAGGACCTCTGAAAAGATATCTCCCATAATCTTTTGAACTCATTACTATCTTATACTCATCACATAACTTGATTTCTCATCTTATAATCTTCCCCTTAGGTCTAAAGCTGACACTTGAAAGCTATGGACCTATTCCATCATCTCTAAACTGGTCTACATCCCCTTTTACTATAATACTCGGGATAAGTCTACCTCATGACTATCGAACTCTCCATAAGCAAGTACTAAGGCCTCAATTCTTAATCAGTTCTATAACCTTTTGAACAACATGACCCTTTCAAAACAAATCATAAGCGTAGCTTAGATTTGCCACTTCATTAATACTTTGTGCTTTTATTCAACACATATATTTAGCCTCCTCTAACACGATAACACATCTACATCAACTCTATTTTCGTTAAAATATACTCTATCTCATCATGACTTGTAACTATTCCTCTTCCTTCTATCAAGAACTCTCTACAACATTATTATTCCTTATTTGACTCATAAAGAACTCATCCCTTATGGCTGACTGGGTGTATGATTGCAATAACATAATATGCCCCATCACTATCTCCCTTTCATAGATTACTGAACCTCTACATACTTTCCTCTTAACTTAAGGGGCACTCTTTACTACTACTGCTCATAATATCGTAGCTCTTGCTACCTTTTCGGGTGATAATATTACCCAAGCTCTACAACACACTTCCTCATAAGGATCTCAGCTGAAACAGGGCTTAGAGAAGAGAGTACAACTCGCTTTTATCTTGAATACATGATTCATATGAACATGAGTGCATTTTCTCAAACTCAACACTTAACTTACTCACAAGCTTCTCTCAAGCCCCTCTAGAGTCTCATGGCTTCCTCAAGATTTTGCTAAAATTAACTCATCTATAAAGGACTAACGTTGCTTTTCAACCACCACTAGTATGATAGGTAGTCGAATTGATATGAGAACGCGCTAGTTAGAATAAATCTCTATGACATAGCTCTATTGCACAATTTAGAGTATGAAAGAAGGGAAACTTTTCTTAAATGCCTCATTTATAGAAGTGGGACCCCCACAACCATAAACAAGACCCTACTGACACAACTTTATACACATCCTAGGACACTTGAACTCTGTGCTCTAATACCAAGTTTGTCACGACCCGAGCCTACACCCTAGGCGTGGCCGGCACTTAGGATCCATTACTGGTCCCCAAGCGAACCCTCATCATGGCTTGCTATAAGCGGAAGACTAACCCAAGCATACAAAAGCTTAAAACTAAAATAAATCCAATAACCTCAAATACTCAACCTTTTTAAAAGTTTGTACAATACTCAAAATAAATGTAGATAAAAAAACTCCTCGACTTTGTCTATCTATGAAGCCTCTACTATTAAAGAAGGATATCGGGACAAGACCCACGACATCTCAAAACTACTAACTATAAGATAAAGGTGAAATCCTCTGGAATATAAGATGGCTCACAAAAACTGACTGAATATCACATGACCTCAACGAAATGCCTATTGATGATCATCAATACCTATGATGCAGGCCAAATGGCTCAGTACATGGAATGTACGAGCATGTAAGGGGAATTGTAAATCATAAACATAATTTGGAACTGATGGAACATAAGCATACTTACCTTTTATCAACTCAACTCAACTCAACTAAAAAAAAACATAGTTCAACTCAATAATGAAAGACTCAACTCTGTGAAACATAGTTCAACTCTGGATACTCAAGGATAGAGCAACAATGAAAGATGCAATATATGGAAATCTTTTAAAACAGTGGATAGCAACTCAGTGTATTGAAGAATACAATAATAACTCAATTTGTATATAAAAATACAACATAACTCTGTGGGAGATTTTCTAACCGACAACCATCACTATGAGCTATGTGATGATACATCGTCTAGCCCACGCTGTCAGAACTATCCTATACTTTGCCGATGTATAAAACCTACTACTAAGTGGATCCACTAGTCTATGTTAAAAATAATTAAGGAATCATCTAAAATGTATGAACCTTTCTACCCACATTGCCTACATGGGTTATGGGGGCTGTCAGTTGTATGAACTTTCCCCCATATCGATGCTCAATACTACTCCAAAAATATACTAGCTCATATGTTTTTAAAAACACAACTTTTTATGTATTTTGAGATTATTTCTCAAATAACTTTCTCTTAAAAAAATGGTCCCCAAACTGCTCAAAAATCTTTTGAAAAACTCAGTTTACTCCCATCGTAAATTTAAAAACATTTACTCTTGGGAATACTTTGTTCCCATATATCATTTTAAAGAAAATGAACTCAGCTCTACTTTTCCTCAACTCAGTACTCATGTCTTCAAAACAAGTTTTAAAACAATTTGTGAAAAGACTTCTTAAAATAGGGTTCATGCTGAATTATGGACGTGAACGACTCAATTCAAGGTTTTCAATAACCATGCATAGGACTGAATACTTGGAACTCAGCAAATCCATAACTCAAGGAGTCAAATGATACTACTCATCTCAAGAATGCTCGACTCGGAGGGTTAATGCAAAATCATGGGCATGAACTACTCAACTCAAGGACTCAATGATACTTCTCATCTCAAGACTACTCGACTAATAGGGTTCATGCGAAATTATGAGCATGAACAAATCAACTCAAGGACCTTCATGGGTAACATGTAGTAGCCCCATTATTAGGAATATAATCCCAAAATAATTAGGAACTCAATACTCAAGACTTAGAACTTGAAGATACTAGTCCTCTCAAAGATACTCAATATATGGAGTTCATGTGGAATTATGGGCATGAACGACTCGACTCATGGGTTTGCATAACAATATGGAACTCATGTATACGACTCTTCTCATTCTAATACTTACTTCCTCAAAACTTAGCTCAAATCGATAATTGATCTCAAAGGATTCACAATTGAATTCAAAGACTTTCTTGAACTCTACTCTTAACTCTTTCTTGAATTAAAGAGTTCTTAATTCAAGAGTTCTGATTCATGATATGAAGGATCTTGATGATAGTTTAGACTCATAAATACATTTTCCTCATTCTTATACTCACTTCACTCTTGAAACAAGATATTAGAAATTGTAGAAGACTCCTCAAAAGACTCAAAGGGACTTTCTCAAGAGACTCAAAATAACTCTCAAGACTTCACTCTTAACTCTACCTTGAATTTGAATTATGAATTCAAGGTTATGATTTATGATAGGAAGGATATCGTGGTGATTAAATGAGTTTTAGATAGTTAATAATGGGAAACGGTTGAAAAATACTATTTAGGGAGCAAGTCCACGACGCAGAGATGAATTATAATGTTTAGTCACGAAATAATTTTTGAAACAGTGGAGTCCAAGTCCTCTTCGCGACGCAGAGAGGGAAATTTCACTTCTAAGGAATAGGTCCGCGACGCGGACTTTGTACCTTATTTTCTACCCAATCTTTTCTTACTAGTTTTTTTACCCTAATTCACTTAGAATCAAATTGTTTCACTTAAATTCGAATACTCAACTTATTTACATGATAATCTACTCCAAACCACCCTCAATTCACTAGCTTTTATTTCAAGAACTCATCAAACCAATCCTAATTCATGAACATAAACAATACTTTCAAGAACCAAATCAAGAACTCAAATTGTTCATTTTAAAGAACGAAACTTCACTGAAAATAACATGATTGATGTGTGGGTGAACAAACCCAACACTGTGAGAAACTCAAATACCTCAAAGAACTATGTTCCTAGAGAAATCTTGAATTTCTTGAACGAACACTTGAAACTTTGAACTTTTTTTCCTCTAGAATCTTCTCTCTAAAACCCTTAGCGCTTTTGGGGATGAATGTAACTGATTCTAATGAGTTTAGACCCTTAATTGGGTGTAATTCACATTTATAATAAGTGGGGGTAAGGAAAAGACTAAAATACCCCTCCTATTTTCGGGTAACTTTCCTTAAATGGGAAGCATGACTTTAGAAGGGTATATCTCCCTTATACGAGCTCAAAAATTAGAAAACTCGATGGTGTTAGAAAGAGGTCTCAGAGATCTTTCATTTGATATCTTATGGGTCTCATAACTCTTATTGTACTGAAAATTATGGTCGTTTGAAGTTGACACAAAACTTAGAAGAACCTAGGATTGACTTGAATGAATTATATTTAATTATTTTTGGAAGTCAATGTGCTATATCTAGTGACCTGACCTTAATACATAAGAAATTCTAAATTCCTAGGTAAAATCCTACTCAGAACGAAGAAGGGTTCTAGTCTTAGTTCAAAAAAAAATCGGGGTGTTACAACCTCGGTCATAAAAAGAATTAATTTTAGCAAGAACCAATTTGCAAAGAGCTAAATCGAGAATTTTGCAAGTTAGTCTTAAATTATGAGTTTTGGGTCAACTTAAAATGACCATAACTTTCCGTACATGATGAGTTAGGTGGCACATTAGATATCAAATAAAAGATCTATGAGTCCTCTTTCTAATGCCACTAGGTTTGCTCAATTCCAAGTTCGGATGTGGGAAATATGCACATTTGAGTTCAGCCTATTTGATTAAGGAAATTTATCCGAATTAAGGAGGGGTATTTTGGTATTTTCCTTACCCCACTAAGTTCACACATTTTGTTTGCCTATATAGGGGTCTAAACTTATTGAGATCAGTTTTCACAATTCAAAAACACGCTTAGGGTTTTAGAGAGAAGTTCAAAAGGACAAAAAGGAGAGGTTCAATCGTTCATTCAAGATTCTTGCGATCTTAGAGAAATTTTGCCAAGGATTTAATCCTTACGAAGTATGTAAGCTTCCATAGTGATGGGTTCATTCACCCTCATGCCAATCATGAGTTGCTTGAGTTAATTTCGTCCATGACAATCCATGTATTGAGGTTTTTAATGAGTTTCTTGAAGTTTCATTTTTAAATCTTTAATAATGGGATTTGATGAGTTCTTAAGGTGAATGTTATGAGTTTGAGGGTTGTTTTTGAGTATATTTTTGTTTACTTATGTTAGGTATACGAATCTAAGAGAGTTTGGGAGAAATTAATTGATTCAAGGCGAATTAGGGCCAAAAATCGAAGAGAAAAATTCGTCGGGTTTTCTGGGCAGGGACTAGTGTGACGTTCCACCGATGCGCAAGGGGGGGGGTGGCGCACCGTGCCGTAAATGGTGCTCTGTAGTTTAGGGGTTGGTGCCCGCACCACTCAATGCGCAAGGGTCACCTACCCCGTCTGTTTTTCGTCGTTCGTTCCGTCTAAGTTATTTTAAAACGTATCTTTGCTCTCTTCGTGATTATAACTATTAAAACTAAATTTAATCATTGAGACATCCATATATCCAAATCATAATTCTTGAATTGACATTTTTAAATTCAAGATAGAGTTAAGAGTAAGGTTTGAGGGAGTTCTTTTGAGTCATTTTGAGAAGTCTTTTGAAACTTTTATAATTTGTTTTAAGACTTGAGTACTTTAGTATGAGGATGGGGAGAGTTTAATTCATGTTTCTAAAATGAAAATAAGGGAACTAAATATTCCCAAGAGGAAACTTTGATTTCCGAATGAGTTCATGAGGAGTTTTGAACATTATCTCTTTTAAGAGAACCTTTGATTAATAATCTCAAAGTTTGAGGATGAGGAAATTTTTTTAAATATATGAGCATGATTTATATTATTGGGAGTAGTATTGAGCACCGATATGGGGACGAGTTCAGATAACTCAAAGTCCTCATAAAGCATGTATTCCAACGTGGGTAAAAAGGGTCATACTTTTTAGATGATTCCTTATTGATTTTAAAGAATAGCTTAGTGGATCTACTTAGTTGAGGATTTATCATAATCCGGAAAGGTATAGGACAGTTCTGGGAGTGTGGGCGAGACATTGTATCATCCCATAGCTCATAGTGATGGTTGTCGGTTTAGAGAATCTCCCAAATAAGAGTAAAAGAGTTATTATTGTGTTTTTAAATACATTGAGTTATTATCTACTGTGTTAAAAGTTTTCTTTATAATGCATCTTTATTTTAGATTTTATAATGAACTGAGTTGAGTATTTTTGAGTTTGAGTATCTGTGAGTATCCTTAAGTATATTTGAGTTGAATTGAGGTTAGTTGAGATGAGGTGAGTATGTTCTTCCTTTTTATCAATTCAAGCTTATGTTTGTGCTTTAGAGTTCCCCTTGCATGCTCGTACATTCCATGTACTGACGCCACTTGTCCTGTATCTTTCATGATGCAGATACAAGTAATTAGGGTAATCTACAGGCGTTTCGTTCACACCATATATATTTCTAGAGTTGCTTGGTGAGCCTCTTTGCTTCCAGAGGATTCCAGTTTTATTTTAAGTCTTATTACGATGTCGTGGGTCTTGTCCCGATGTCTATCATAGTTATTAGAGGTTTCATAGACAGTCGTAGTTGAGGAGTCTTTTCATATCCATTGTTGAATGTTTAAAGAGTTAGTTGCCTCTCTTTGCCAGTTGAATGTTATCTTTAAAATATTCTAAGTTATCTATTTTTATACATTGAGTTAAATCTTTACTTTTAAAGTTCATATGATATTGATTAAGTCTTCTGCTGAGTATTGAGCCAGGCCAAAGGTTCTGTTGGGGACCAACAATGGTTCTCGAGTGCCGGCCACGTCTAGGATGTAGGCTCGGGGCGTGAAAAACATGGTATCAGAGTATAGAGTTCAAAAGTCCTAGGGTGTCTATTAAGTCGTGTCTGTAGATTCCTAGTTACTAGTGTGAAACGTTCCACATAAATAATTAGGAGGCTACGACATTTAGAATATATCTCACTTCTTTCATACTCTTTTTGTGCGATAGAGTTCAACTCTTTAAAGGATTCTTTCTAATTCGTGCTTATGTGTATCTTTCAAATCATGCCTCCATGAAGATCTGTTTGAGGTTATCCTGCCAGGAAGAATATTGATCCCCAGGATCAAGCAGTCCCCAATTCACCAAAAGTCCAACCCCAAGGAGAGGTCACTAATGCTGAGTTTCGGGATGCTATTCGGATGTTGATTAAAGTTGTGACCAACCAATCTGGGAAACAAAGAGGGAATTGACGGTGGATAATACATCCAGGATACTTGACTTTTGAGGATAAATCCTCAAGACTTCACCGGTTCAAGTTTCACTGAGGATCCAGAAAAGTTTATCGAAGAGTTGCAAAAAGTGTTTGTGGTAATGCATGTTGCAGATGCTGAGCATGTGGAACCAATTTCATACCAACTCAAGGGTGTTGCTAGAGTCTGGTACGACCAATGGAAGAAGAGTAGAGCAGAAGGGGCACCAATTGTGAGTTGGGATGTGTTCGAGAGTGCCTTCATGAGGCATTTCTTTCCCCGTAAGCTAAGAGAGGCAATGGTAAGAGAATTCCTCACCCCTAAGAAGGAATCCATGAGTACAACCTCAAGTTTACTCAACTGTCCCGTTATGCTCCGTAGATGGTTGTTGATATAAGGAGTAGGATGAGTCTGTTCATGCCTGAATTATCTCGCTGGTCAAGCAAAGAGGTTAAGACTCATATGTTGATAAGGGACATATACATAGCGAAGCTTATGATCCATGTGCAGGAGATTAAGGAGGAAAAGCTGAGATGTAGAGAAAAGTTCCGAAATAAGAAGGCTAAGACAACGAGAAATGAGTCCGGGCAGCAAAAGAGCAATGTGAACCGGTCATCTTTTCAACAAAAGCCAAATGGACTTGCTCCATCATCTGCTAGTGCACCTGCACCAAAGAACAGAGGTGAATTTAGAAATCATAATTCACAGAACTTCAAAGCTAGACCTACTCAGTCTCAAGGTAATGTGGAACAATGGGCCAACTGGACTCCTGCATATGCTAAGTGTGGTACCCCCAGGAGCGTGTCGTGATGGATCCACGTGTTGTTTCAACTGTGGTCAGACATGTCACTTCATGAGAGAGTGCCCTAAGAACAGGTAGGGTACTGGTAATGGGGGTCAATAGAGTCTAATATTCTTCTGAGTTGCACCTAGAAGAGATACTTCAGGGACAGGCGGAGGAGGAAACCGTTTGTATGCTATTACCAGTCACAAAGAGTAAGAGAATTCATCTGATGTTACCACTGGTATGATCAAAGTCTTTATTTTTGATATATATATACATTGCTTGATCCAAGTGCGAGTCTATCTTTTATAACTCCATATATTGCTATGAATCTTTATATTCTTCCCGAGCAACTTCTTAAGCCTTTCAGTGTTTCCACACTTGTTGGTGAGTCTATTCTAGCTAAGAGAGTTCATCATGATTGTACCATCTCTGTTAATCACAAGTACACCATGGCTGAGTTAGTCGAGTTAGATATGGTGGAGTTTGATGTTATTTTAGGTATGGACTAGCTTTATGCTTGTTATGCCTCAGCTGATTGTAAAACTCGAGTAGTTAAGTTCCAGTTTCCTAATGATCCAGCTATTAAGTGGAGGAGTAGTTTAGTTGTGCCTAAGGGTCGTTTTATTTCATACCTTAAGGCCAAAAAATTAGCTTTCAAGGGGTGTATCTATCACTTAGTCTGAGTTAATGACTCTAGTGTTGAGACACCTCTTATTAAGTCAGTTCCAGTTTCCAAAGGTCTTTCCAGATGATCTTCCCGGAGTCCCTCCTGAGAGAGAAATAAACTTGACCTATTTCTATTTCGTCATATAAAATGGCTCCAGTTGAGTTGAAAGAGTTAATAGAGCATTTGAAAGACCTCCTCGATAAAGGTTTCATTCGACCCAGTGTCTCACCTTGGGGTGCCACTTGTTTATCGAAGATAGACCTCAGATCTGGCTATCATCAGTTGAGAGTAAGATAGAGTGATATTCCAAAGACTGCACTCAGGACCTACTATGGTCATTATGAGTTTCTTGCCATGTCTTTGGTTTGACTAAAGCTCCTGCAGCGTGCATGGATCTTAGGAACAGAGTGTTTAAGCCTTATCTTTATATGTTTGTCATTGTATTCATTGATGAAATTCTAATTTATTCAAGGAATGAGGATGATCATGCTAGTCATCTCAGAGTAGTTCTACAAACTCTCAAGGATAGAGTTGTGTATGCTGAATTTTCCAAGTGCGAATTTTAGCTTGAGTCACTGGCATTCTTACGCCACATTGTATATTTTGGGAGTAGTATTAATCACCGATATGGGGGAGAGTTCAGACAACTCATATCCCCCATAAACCATGTAGCCAACGTCGATATAAAGGGTCATACTTTTTAGATGATTCCTTCTTGCTTTTTAGCATAGACTAATGGATCCACTTAGTTAGTAGGTCCTATACCCCGAAAAACTATCGGGCTAGACGTTGTATCATCACATAGCTCATAGTGATGGTTGTCAGTTAGAGAATATCCCACAGAGATACTTTTTATTTTTATATACAATTAGAGTTATTATTGTATTTTCATACAATTGAGTTATTATTGTATTTTTTTATACAACTGAGTTATTCTCTATTGTTTTAAAAGCTTTCCAGATATTGCATCTTTTATTGTTGTTGAGTATCTTGAGTTTGAGTTGAGTATCTTGAGTCAGATTTGAGTATCTTATTATTGAGTTGAGTTGAACTATGTTTTACTAAGTTGAGAATCTTATTTCTGAGTTGAGTATCTTATTGCTGAGTTGAGTATCTTATTGTTGAGTTGATCCCTATTTCTCTGAGTTGAGGGGAACTATGTTTCATTGAGTTGAGAAGAGGTAAGTATGTTTCTTTTCCATCAGTTCAAGCTTATGTTTATTATTTCAAATTCCCCTTACATTCTCGTACATTCAATGTACTAACGCCATTTTGCATGCATCATTTGATGATGCAGATACATGTATTCAGGGTCATCAATAGAAGCTTCATTGATGCCACTTGCAATTCCAGTTAGCTTTGGTGAGCCTTCTTATATTCCGGAGGATTTCACCTTTACCTTATAGTTAGTAGCTTTGAGATGTTGTGGGTCTTGTCCCGATAAGTTTCTGTAATAGTAGAGGCTTCATAGATAGACAAAATTGAGTAGTTTCACTATGTATCTTCTTTGAGTTATTTTTACAAACTCTGAGTTCATCTATTGAGTATTGTTCATAATATTTTAAAGTTGAGTATTTGAGTTATTGAATTTATTTTAGTTTTATGTTTTTGTATGCTTGAGTTATTCTTTCACTTGTAGTCAGCCAGGATGAGGGTTCGCTTGGGGGAGCAACAAAAGATCTCGAGTTTCAGCCACGTCCACGGTGTAGTCTCGGGTTGTCGGTGTAGACTCGGGTCGTGACAGCAAGTCTTTCAGAAAGTTTGGGTTCGAAGGTAAATTTGAGTACTACTTTCCATCCTCAAACTGATGATCAAGCAGAGCACACAATTTACACTTTAGAGGATATGTTGAGGGCGTGTGTGATCGATTTCCAGGGTAATTAGGATGATCACTTACCTGTAATAGAGTTCGCTCACAACAACATTTATCACTATAGTATCCAGATGGCTCCTTACGAGGCACTTTATAGGAGAAGATGTAGGTCTCATATTGGATGGTTTGAGGTTGGTGAAGCTGGGTT
This sequence comes from Solanum tuberosum, assembly GCF_000226075.1. NCBI lineage: Eukaryota > Viridiplantae > Streptophyta > Magnoliopsida > Solanales > Solanaceae > Solanum > Solanum tuberosum. Next base: position 794,975 of record NW_006238955.1, read on the forward strand.
GATAGGGACAAACTTAGTTTATCAAGCTATGGAGAAAGTGAATATCATTCAAGAAAGGTTGAAAACAGCGCAAAGTCGTCAAATATCCTATACTGATGTTAGGAGAAGAGACTTGGAATTTGAGGTGGATGATTGGGTGTACTTGTATAGTGGTTCTTACAGGATATCCAAGAGAATTGGCAATATAGCTTATGAGTTGGAGATACCGCCAGAGTTATAAGCAGTACATCTGTTGTTTCACATTTCTATGTTGAAGAAATGTATGGGCGATCCTTCACTTATTATACCTACCGAGAATGTTGGTATTAAAGACAGCCTATCTTATGAGGAGATTCCGGTTGAGATACTTGATCGTCGGGTTCGTAAGTTGAGGACCAAGGAGGTAGCATTAGTCAAGGTTTTATGGAGGAATCAATTTATTGAGGAGGCTACTTGGGAGTCTGAGGAGCATATGAAAAAGAGATACACATACCTCTTTTCTTCCGGAGAAATTCCAGACCAAGGTAACGACTTTTTGTAAAACACTCTTTAAATTTATATGATATGTTGTGTTAAAATTGCATGTTGGGTGTTTGAGTTGGGTGTTAGATGTTGCCACCTTTAGTTCTACTTAAAGTAATCTCATTCGAGAACGAATATCCCAAGGGGGAGATATTGTAACACCTCGGTCTTAGAAAGAACTAATTTTAGCAAGAACCAATTTAGGAAGAGATAAATCAAGAATTTTGCAAGTTAGTTTTAAATTATGAGTTTTGGTAACTTTCAGTTCATGATGATTCAGGTGGCCCATTAGCTATCAAAAGAAAGACCTTGTGAGTCCTCTTTCTAACGCGACCAAGTTTGCTAAATTCTGAGTTCGGATGAGGGAGATATTCCCATTTGAGCTCAACCTGTCAGATTGAGGAAATTCATCCGAATTAAGGAGGGGTATTTTAGTCTTTTCCTTACCCCACTAAGTTCACACGTTTTATTTTACCAAAATAGGGGTCTGGACCGATTGAGATCCGTTTTTGCTATTCAAAAACAGGCTTAAGCTTTTAGAGAAAAGTTCAAGAGGATAAAAATGAGAACTTCAACCTTTCATTCAAGATTCTTGCGATCTTCGAGGAATTTTGCCAAGGATTTGATCCTTACGAGGTATGTAAGCTCTCATAGAGATGGGTTCGTTCACCCTCATGCCAATCATGAGTTTCTTGGATTAATTTCGTCCATGACAATCCATGTATTGAGGTTCTTGATGAGTTTCTTGAAGTTTCATTTTTAAATCTTTAATAATGGGATTTGATGAGTTCTTGAGGTTAATGTTATGAGTTTGTTGGTTGTTTTTTAGTAGATTTTATTTTATTTATGTTGGGAATACGAATCTAAGAGAGTTTCAGGGAAATCAATCGATTCTAGGCGAATTAGGGCCAAAAGTTGAAGAGGAGAATTCATCGGGTTTTTTGGGTAGGGCTTGGGACGATGCGCCACTGATGCGCCAGGGGGATGGCGTGCCGCACCAGCAGTGTGCCAGAAATGTTTCTCTGTAGTTTAGGGGTTGGCTCCCTGCGCCACTCAGTGCGCCAGGGTCGCCTACCCCCGTCTGTTTTCCGTCGTTCGTTTCGTCTAAGTTCTTTTTAAACATATCCTTGCCCTCTTCCTGATTATAACTATTCAAACTATATCTAATTATTGAGAAATCGTATATCCAAATCATAATTCTTCAATTCACATTTTCAAATTAAAGATACAGTTAAGAGTAAGGTTCGAGGGACATCTTTTGAGTCATTTTGAGAAGTTTTTTGCAAACTTTTAAAATTTGTTTTAAGTCTTGAGTACTAGAGTATGAGGATGAGGAGAGTTGAATTCATGTTTTTAAAATGAATATAAGGGAACTAAGTATTCCCATTAGTAAATGTTTTTACATTTAAAGAGAGAGGAAACTTCAATTTCCAAATGAGTTCATGAGGAGTTTTGAGCATTATCTTTTTTAAGAGAACCTTTTGAGTAATAATCTCAAAGTTTGAGGATGAGAAAATATTTTTAAACATATGAGCATTAGTTATATTATTGGGAGTAGTATTGAGCATAGATATGGGGACGAGTTCAGTCAACTCAAAGTCCTCTTAAACCATGTATGCCAACATTGGTAAAAAGGGCCATACTTTTTATATGATTCCTTATTGCTTTTAAAGCATAGCTTAGTGGATCCATTTTGTTGAGGATATCTTATACTCCGTCAAGGTATAGGACAGTTCTGGCAGCGTGGGTGAGATGATGTATCATCACATAGCGCATAGTGATAGGTACTGGTTAGATAGTCTCCCAAATAAGAGTAAAAGAGTTATTATTGTACTTTTAAATACATTAAGTTATTATCTACTATTTTAAAAGATGTCTTTATAATGCAACTCTATTGTTACTTTTATATTGAACTGAGTTAAGTATTTATGAGTTTGAGTATCTTTGAGTTAAGTTGAGGTGAGATGAGGTGAGTACGTTCTTCCTTTTTATCAGTTCAAGCTTATGTTAGTACTTTAGAGTTCCCCGTACATTCCATGTATTGATGCCATTTGGCCTACATCTTTCATGATGCAGATACAGGTAATCAGGGTCATCAACAGACGCTTTGTTGATACCATTTACAGTTCCAGAGTTGCTTGGTGAGCCTCCTTGCTTCCGCAGGATTCCACTTTTATTTTCAGCCTTTTAAAAAGTCGTGGGTCTTCTCCCGACGTCTATTATTGTTATTAGAGGCTACATAGACAGTAGTAGTTGAGGAGTCTTTTCATATCCATTGTTAAATGTTTAAAGACTTGAGTTGCCTATTTTGGCCAGTTGAATGTTTTCTTTAAAATATTCTGAGTTATCTATTTTGAGACATTGAGTTAAATCTTTTCTTTTAAAGTTCATATGATGTTGAGTAAGTCTTCTGTTGAGTATTGAGCCAGGCTAAAGGTTCGCTTGGGGACCAGCAATGGTTCTCGAGTGTCCACGTCCAGGGTATAGGCTCGGGGTGCGATATTTTTTCCATAAAAGTAAGAGTCGAAAAGTACCTAAAGGCTCAAACAAGCTAGGAAACTGCTCCCACATATCATGCTCGGTCTTCTAGGTAGCCTGATCAACTAGACGATGCCTCCAACGGACCTTAACCATAGGGATGACTCTCCAACGCAACTGGCACACATCTCTGGTTAGTATGGTAACTAGCTCTTCCATGAAAGTCAAGTAGTCATCTAGCTCTAATGCATCATACTGAAGCACATGAGACTCATCAGGAACATACCGGCGCAACATTGAAACATGGAAAACTAGGTTGATAGCTGAGAATACTAGAGGTAGAGCCAACTCATATGCAACCTCACCAACTGTATGGAGGATCTCAAAAGGCCCAATATACCTAGGGCTAAGATTTCCCCTCACCCTGAATCTCATCACGCCCTTCGTGGGTGCAACACACGGAGAAAGACTCTGTCACCCACTAAAACCCTCAAAAGTCGCCGCTTACGATCAACATAACTCCTGTGCATACTCTGAGCTTTTGCGTAGACCCTATATTTGTACTAGAAAACTATATAATTATATATGTATATTAACTTGTGAACCCCTAACAAAATTGATTGGCGGATCAATAGTAAGAAATAGACCGTGGAAATGCTTTTCACGCTAGACTTATGGGTTCGTACCCGCTGCTTTTTTTATAAAGGAAATTTAGAATTCCCAAACTCTCGGCTCCGCCTTTTTTCCAAGAACAACCAAGTTACTCACGCTAGTTATCACCATCACCAATTGCCATATAAATTTTTTAAAATAATCTATTAATATAATATTAGATCAATGTAGTGTTCTATTTGAATTTTTATTTATTATTTTTCAAACAAAGACAAATTTTATATATTCAAATATTGAGAAAATAAATAATTTTAACTATTTAGTATTCAGATATTAAGGTAATATCTTAATATTCAAACGTGTATTCAATACAAATATTCTTGATTTTATTTTTTATTTTTATTTTCTATAGTGAATTGGTCGAAAAGAAATAGTCTAGTATAAAACGAGTAACCTAGGTTTTAATTTTCATAACATATTCCTTTAGTAGAAATGGTTGTGTCTCCACTTCTTCTTAGTAGATTTCAACTGGGTTTTCTAGAAAATCCTCAATAAGAAGTTCCTTCTCATCAATCTCCAATTATAATTCCGATTCAACCACTCCATATTCTTCTTTCAACATATTTTTCAAATAGTACCACATATTTTCTAGCACAAAAAACTAGCTACAAAAACTTTTCTAATTACAAGTTATTCGAAAAAGTTAGATGACATTCATCATCAGAATCAGAATTAGGAGATGACAATAAGAAGTTAGTTGATGATCATCATAGTGAATTTTTCAATTACTACTTATCATATGATAATAAAAAGTTTCTTGAAGAATTATCCAAGGGAAATACATCTTAGCAGGGCACAAGAAAATTTTCTCATCAATTCCCAAAGAATTTCAACAATATCATCCTTGAGGATTTTCGCAAACAAACTGAAATACTATTAGAATCTACGAATGACTGGCGCACAACATCAAATGTTTTTGGGTTTTTGGTATACTTGTACTGATTGTGGGCCATTATAATCTTCAGGCAATGATACACTTTTTGTTGATTGGTTGTATAGCTCGATACGACACGTCTAATCTCTGTAAGTCGATGGATAACATCAAATTATTAATGCAACGACAACAATAGAGAACCTCAAGATATTAATGCAACAACAACAACAAGGAAATAATGTTCAGATTTATACTCTTGTTATACAACTTCTTTGGAATTGAAGAGAATGGATGAGCACATGATGTGTGTTAAGATTTCAATTCTTGGTGTACGTATGTTTTACATCTATTCATTCTATATCTATTGGATTGTTAAATTTATATTTATTTGTTGTTTTGGAACTTAATTATAATGACTATAATAAAATAAAGAAATATCACAGCTATGATGCATTATATTTGATGGATGGGTGATGCTTATCGTGACCAATGACACTATTCTACGGTATAAGTGTCTACGATCGTCGATAATATAGTAACCCAACCAAGGGTTGGGGTCATGTCCCAAGGGAGCAGTTTTGAGAATCAGTAGCCAATTAGAATTTTGTTTGAATTAGTCATAGCTAAAAACATTTGCGATAAAATACATTATATATTAAAGGGGGTGACACAGAAGTGTCAAATATCAAAAGGGGTTTTGTAACAAGTGATAAAATAGCAAAAAAACAAGAAAATCAAGTATGGGGAAGGTTATTGGGATGTGACCGCAATACAAGTTGAGATAAATCATTAGGTACATGCTTTCAATAGGAAATTTGCAAGACAATAGTGACTAGGCTAAGCTTTAAATGGAAATAAGTTCCCTCTCGGGCAACTTACCCCGTTTCAAATGCGTTCTTCTCGGACACCCATTTGCCGCATAAAGACCAGCCTACGTCTTACCTCACTCACTCTCTCGAGCTGAGTGTTAGGATATGGGACTAGGGTTCACACTCTCGGGCTGAACCTCATGTCAACCCACTCCTTAGGCCATCAGTCTAGTGGTTTTGG
>NW_006238955.1:800620-801508 GCF_000226075.1 Solanum tuberosum
ATTAAAATACATCTAACCTATCAGCAAGCAAGACTCAACAAGAATATCAACCCATATTTGCTAAATCACACCCCAAGAATGGGGTTTTTAGCCACACATCAAGAAATAAGATATTATACCTAACAAGATAAATAAATCAACTGGGTATAAGAAATTTAACCTTGAATTAAGCTACGAAAGAAGAATAATGAAGACCCACTTCCAACTTGGGGAAGATAAACTCCTTTCTTCAAGTCTCCACAAAACCCTCTCCAAACATGAGAGAAAAATACAGAAAAATACTATAGACTAATAATAATTTTTAGTCGAAAATGTTCCCCACAAGACTACAATTCTAACTAGTATTTATAATTTTCACAGATTGTGCTGCGGAGGATCGTTCAGCGACATTAGTCGAGATCGCCGATGAACTCGGTGATCCTCCCTTTAATAAGCTCATCACCTCAGTGTCTTGCCTTCAGCATCCTCATATTCTAGATCACTGGGCGGTACAGTACTACTTCGCGAAACTAATCGGCGACTCGCCGACAGCTCCTTTCCTTGCCTTTTGATCCACTTCCTTCAAGGCTTTGAGTACTGGAACAAAGGGCAGTGCATGTCAATTCGGCGACTCGCCAAGTTGGACTCGGCGATCCACAGACTTTCATTTCTTGTTCTTTTCAGTTCTTTTTGCTCTGTTTGCGCCTAAGTGTCCATGCTTCCAGTAAAACTTCAAATACCTGAAACTTAAGCATTTTAATCAGGTATTGAGAATTAAAAAAAGCATTTGAGGACACTATTTCTATTAAAATAAAGCCATAAATGAGTCCAATTTGTGGACTCATTAACACTAAATCACTTGTGTACTCATTCGAGGACACTCATGAATGCACACAACAAGACTCAATT
>NW_006238955.1:801555-808686 GCF_000226075.1 Solanum tuberosum
TCAACTGTGTACTCAAAGATTCAAGTTGTGACACACCATTACCAAAGATTCACATACTCGCAATACTTGCTAGTTGTGAAATTTCAAGCTCAACAAAAGTATCTAAAATGCCCTCACGTAAAGAATGATTCCATATTCACACACAGATATGAGTCAATTTTAAGATCATAAATCAGATAAAACGCTCACACTCAAAAAGAGGAACACAATACATGTTTTCACCCATAAGTTTGCCCTTATTTTCCAATTGAATTTCGATTCGGCTTACTCAAGATCAAAAAGGTTTTTCTAAGGCTTGTAATGGGGCTGAGTGCAAAGGTATGGTCATTTAGGCTCAGTGACTTTTTCCTCATGAGTGGTGGCATTCTAAAGGCATTCCCTTATTTTCCTTTATCAATTCTTTTTCTAGTGCTTCTAAGTCACCTTTTTTATTCTCCTCCATGGATTGCTTGAAATCTGATTCCCTTCGTACTTTATTCCTTTTTTTTTTTGTTTTTTTTTTATTATTATTTGAATTGAATTGAGGGGGTTCCATTTTTATGCAATACCATGGGTTAAGGGGGGACTTTTCTTGCACTTCTTCACTTCTCCTTTTCCCTTTTCACCACACCCCCAACTTATGCTTTTGGCCTAAGTTGGCTATTCGCTAAACCACAACTCAAGAGGATTGTAGGTAGTGGTTCAAGTAAGGTCTAGGGTTCATCAAGGTTCTTCCAAAGAAAGGTATGGCTCAAAGGGTGTTCAAAAGAGTTTCACACTCTCACGGGTAGGCCACAAAAGAGATATATGTCAAATTTGGCTCACACTCTTTAAAGTTGCCTAAGATCATCTCAAGAGGACACCTTTCTAAATCAATCAGACTAACCGGGAAAATTCTAGGTTTATTCATGCAAGTTTCAAAACATGCTAATCACACAACGCATCGACACTTAAGTCAAACAAGATTACACACTTTTGCTAGTGTGCAACGATCATTACGAGAAAATCAATTTGATAAATGGCTAGTCACAACGAGATGCAAAGAGTGCACATATTGTCTATATAACTTCATTTGGCCTCGTCGAAGCCGTGCATTCATGTTTGTTCAATTGGGAGCACTATTCAAGTCATCGGTATTGATTGAAACTGAGACTCAAATTTTTTTGCAAAATAACAGCCACTTTCAACACAAAAGGTGGCGAAATTTTTTCGGAAGGATCAAAATTATTTTCAATTAGAACAACAGGAGCCACGAGCTCAAACATCCACAGAAACGTAGTATTTAAAACACAAATTAAAGCAGACAACCCAAATATATACAGAACAAAACATGAATGTCAACACAAAAGGTGTGGGCCTCACCCCACCACAAATATAAGCAGTTGTCCTCAAATGCGAATAATAAGTGTTAGATGGGAATCGATAAGATCAACTAGTTGCAAATGAGGTTAGATTTCTCAAAAATAACTCGGTGTGTTGAAAGACCAACCTTGTGTGAAGATGCTCGGCTTCCATGCAATCCACAACTGAGCATAATTTAGCAATGCGAATACTCTAATAATACATAAAATATAAAACTAGCGTGCAAGTGTTAGTTAGGGAGTATGAAAAAGTGAGGTAAGCAGTAAATCAGATACTTTGAAACCTTTGCTTGGAGAACTTTCCAGTTATCGCCTATTCAGTGACATTAACTATACTGGCATGTTCAGTCGGCGGCACGCCAAATATTTAGCTTCCTCGTGAAAGATTATAGGACCTATGGTTGCAGGTGAGTCCGAACGGCGATTTGCATTGTGCTCGCCTACAGGGTCGGCGATTCGCCGCTAAATATTTTTTAAAGTGCGTCGAGTTTTACAGACTTCAATCCCAGACGGGGAGAGTCAAACGGTGGTTAATAGTGCGATTGTCGAACCAGTCCGCGGGTCGCCAAAGATATCCTGAGCTTTGCCGATTCTTTCTGCGTGTCACTGAATGGACTTGTAGTGCGCCTATTTGCACTGTTCGTTCACTATCCATGCTTCTATCTACACAATCGACACATTATTATTTTATCAAACAGATATAATTGGTAAGAACTTGGGTTGTCTCCCAATAAGAGCCTTATTTAACGTCGTGGCTCGACGTAGGAATACTATCAAGCATCCTCCAGATACAATTCTTCAACTAAAGCGATTTCCTGGCAGTCCCCAAGGTATAACTTCAAACGCTGTCTGTTAACTTTAAATGAGGGTCCCTCTTTACCTTCAACTTCTATGGCACCATTGGTGAACACTCGTGTCACTCTAAAAGGCCCAAACCATTTGGATTTTAGCTTCCCTGGGAATAGCCTTAGTCGCGAGTTTTACATTAACACCCAATCTCCCATATTGAATTCCCTCTGGACTATCCGTGTGTCATGCCATGTCTTCATTTTCTCTTTATAAATGGCTGAGATGTCATAAGATCTGAGCATGAACTCATTTATTTCATTCAACTGGTCCAACCTCTCCCTTGAAGCCTTTGTCCTATCTAAATTTAGAGCTTTCAATGCCCATAAGGCTTTGTGTTCTAGCTCAACAGGTAAATGTGGCATGATTTACCAAAAACTAGCTGATATGGGGACATTCCTATAGGTGTCTTATAAGCAGTCTGATATGCCCACAGGGCTTCGTCAAGCTTTCTAGACCAGTCGGTTCTACTGCCATTTACTGTCTTGGATAAAATGCTTTTGATCTCACGATTTGACACCTCAACTTGTCCGCTTGTTTAGGGTTGATATGGAGTGATGACTTTGTGTTTTACTCTGTATTTGCTCAATGCACTGGAAAACCACTTATTGCAAAAATGCGATCCTCCATCACTAATGATTGCTCTTGGAGTGCTAAACCGTGCAAAGATGTAGCGTTTCAAAAATTGGACAACGCTTCTTCCTTCATTATTCGGGAATGCGACAGCCTCCACCCATTTATATACATAGTCCACAGCTACTAAGATATACTTATTTCCAAACGAGCTGATAAATGGGCCCATGAAATTGATTCCCCACACATCAAATAGTTCGATTTCCAAAATAGGTGTAAGGGGTAACTCGTGCCTTCTTGACACTCTGCCTTGCTGTTGACATTGAGGACATCTCTTTGCAAAATGGTGGGCCTTTTTGTAAATAGAAGGCCAATAATAACCACTTTGGAGAATCTTAGTTGCGGTACGGTTTCCACTATGATGACCCCCGACTAGTGATGTGTGGCAGGCATGGAGGATCTCTGTTGATTCTTCTTTCCGAACACACCTTCTTATGACATGATCAACACATTCCCAAAATATGTATGGCTCGTCCCAGAAGTATTATTTAACATCAAATAGGAACCTCTTTCGTTGGTAAGAGTTTAACTCATCCGGAATCAACCCACATACGAAGTAGTTTGCAAAGTCAGCACACCATGCCACGTGTGTGAGTGACAGTGCGAATATATGCTCGTCTGGGAATGAGTCATTTATTTCCTTTTCTTACTCAGTACCTGCTTTACTCTCTAACTACGTTAGGTGATCTGCAACTTGATTCTCGCAACCTTTTCGATCTTTTACCTCAAAATTGAATTCTTGCAAGAGTAGCACCCATCTTATCAATCTTGGCTTCACATTCTTTTTTTGCCATGATGTATCGGAGTGCTGCATTGTCTGTATGAACAACTACTTTAGTGCCTAGCAAGTATGCCCGAAACTTTTCAAAAGCATAGACCACTGCTAGCAACTCTTGTTCAATGACTGTGTAATTTCGTTGGGCACTATTTAGAGTCTTGCTTGCGTAATAAATTAGGTGAAACAGTTTGGTACGCTTTTGTCCCAATACTACACCTAATGCCATCCCACTCGCATCACACATTACTTCGAATGGTACTGACCAATTGGGGCTGATGATAATTGGTGTGGATATCAATTTCTCCTTCAAGCATTTAAATGATGCCATACAAGCGTCATCAAAGTAGAATTTCACTTCCTTCTCTAAGAGTTTGCATAACGGTTGTGCAATCTTTGAGAAATCCTTAATGAATCTCCGGTAGAAACCTGCATGGCCCAAGAAACTGCGAATGCCCTTTACTGAGATCGGTGGTGGTAGCTTCTCAATAAAATCAATTTTTGCTTTGTCAACTTCCAGCCCTTGTTGCGACATTTTATGCCCAAGGACAATGCCTTATTTCACCATGAAATGGCATTTCTCCCAATTTAGGACTAGATTAGTTTCCACAAACCTTTGGAGCACACACTCTAAATGTGTTAAGCATTCTTCAAATGTGTCCCCCACGATTGAGAAATCATCCATGAAGACTTCCAGAGAGTCCTCAACCATATCCGCAAAGATGGACAACGTGCATCGTTGAAAAGTTGCCGGTGCATTACAAAGTCCGAATGGCATCCTTCTGAATGCAAAGGTCCCGTAAGGGCATGTGAAAGTGGTTTTATCTTGATCTTCTGATGCAATAATATCTAGTTGTATCCGGAGTATCCATCCAAAAAATAATACCACCCTCTCTCTGATAACCTGTCAAGCATCTAGTCCATAAAGGGCATTGAAAAATGGTCCTTTGCAGTCCATGAATTTAGTTTTCGATAATCCATGCACAGCCTCCATCCCGTTATAGGTCTAGTCTGCACAAGATCTCGTTTAGTAGTTGGGACCACTGTTATGCCACATTTTTTGGTACGCATTGCACTAGGCTAACTCATTTGTTGTCTGAAATTGCATAGATTACTCTTGCATCAAGCCACTTGATGATTTCCTTTTTTACTACCTCTTGCATCGGAGGGTTCAACCTTCGCTAATGCTCCACACTGGGTTTGCATTCACTGTCCAGCCGAATCTTATGGGTACAGATACCGGGCGGGATGCCCATGATATCAGCTATGGTCCATCCGATCGCTTTTATGTGCCTCTGTAGTACTTCAACAAGCACTTTTACCTGCCCTTCACTCAGATTTGCTGCAATAATCACTAGCAGAGTGTTGTTAGCCCCAAGAAAACATACTTGAGATGGGATGGGAGTACTTTCAGTTCCAGAGTTGGCAGCTCTTCAATTGACGGCTTTGCAGGTGGGTTGTCTCGGTTTTTTAGGTTGATATCCAACTTAATTAGATTTCGTGCATATGCTCTTAACCCTGTTAGGGCTGCGATCATTTCATCATATTCCTGAATTTCCGATTCGTCATGATTTGCAAGTATTGACTCAAGAGGCTCATTCTTGAGCAACAGATGGCTCACACTTGCCACCACCTCATCTATAACAACTTCAGTAGACACTACATGGATATCACTTGGTTGTTTCATGGATTTGCAGATGTTGAAAGTTACCTCATCGTCATTTACACGGAATTTCAACTTGCTGCTTGCTAAGAATGGCCTTCCCAAAATAATGGGGACCTCAACATCAATGTCACAGTCTAAAATCACAAAGTCAGCTGGAAATATGAACCGATCTACTTTGACCAAGATATCATAGAGGATTCCAACAGGATGCTTGATCGATCGATCTGCCATGAGAAGTCTCATTGTAGTTGCCTTTGGTTCTCCCAATCCAAGTTGCTTGTATATGGCGTATGGCATCAGGTTGATGCTTGCTCCTAGGTCACACAAGGCCTTGATAAATTGGAGCATTCCAATAGTACACAAGATGGTGAAAGCACCAGGGTCTTCTCTTTTAGTGATTAACTCTTTTGTCATGATCGCACTGCAACTATGAGGCACTTCAATCGTTTCATGATCCAAGATCCTCTTCTTGGTTACTAGCTCTTTCACGAATTTAGCATACCCTGGGATCTCCAGCAATGCTCCCACCAAAGGAAGGTTGATGGACAACTTCTTGAACACAGACAAGATTTTTTAAAACTTCTCATCTTCATTCTTCTTTTTCAAATGCTTGGGAAAAGGTGGAGGTATTTTGGGTAAGGGTTGTATTATTTTTGGAGTTTCATTGTGCTGATTCATTCCTTCTTGTGCTTTCTTGCCGAGGTTTTGATGATCGGTAATTTATGCTTCTTCCCTACCCTGATTTTCCTCACGTTCTTCTCCTTCATTACCTATAGCTACCTTCCCGCTATGGGTAATTACAGTTAGCTCTCCTTCCTTATTTTCCTTTGGCATCTTGGTTGTTAGTTGGGCCGATAGGAGATTCAATTTACCTTCCAGCATCTTGATGGCATTAGAATGAGAGTTCACTTTACTATTTAGTGAATAAAAATCATCTCTCATTCCTTTTAGGAAATCATCAGAGCCTTCAACTTTCTCAAGAATTTGTTTTAGTAGATCATTCACCCTAGGGCTGCTGTCACTCTCCCTTGATGTCGGGCTGTCACTTAATTGAGTTTGGTATTCTTTATGATCATTATGCTCAGTCCACTCTTGGAAATATCGTCTAGGTCCTTCACCTCTAGAGTGGTTCCAACCTTGATTTCCAACCCGCGGTTGATAGAGCGGGTGGAAACCTTCCTCATTCCTTCTGTGGTTCCAACCTTGATTCCCTCCCAATTTCAAGTTATTGGAAAAAGAACCCCCCTCTGTGCGAACCACTTCATAGTTTCCTTTCATGTGCTCTTGTAAATCTTCCATCTGAGACAACATCTTTTTGATGTTTTCATCCCTCCCTTTTTCTTTATCGAGTTGCTCTTGCGGCAAGTGAATTGCACCAATCTCACCTAATGGAGCGGGATCATAAACACTATTAACATCGTCAATGTCATCTCGGTGCAAGTCAATATTCACTAGGTTGTTTGCGTGGCAACAGTCCCCCACGTTCTCACTCATAATTTCTATTTTCAACACAAACAAGCGAAGCAAAGCGAAAAATAAAGTTAGTAAACTACGAATGAGAACAAAAATTCTATTAAGCTAAAAGAAATCTCAAATAACACCACTCCCCGGCAGCGGCGCCATTTTGATGCTTATCATGACTAACGACACTATCCTACGGTATTAGTGTCTACGATCGCCGATAATATAGTAACCCAACCAAGGGTTGGGGTCGTGTCCCAAGGGAGCGGTTTTGAGAATCAGTAGCCAATTAAAATTTCATTTGAATTAGTCGTAGCTAAAAACATTTGCAATAAAATACATTGTAAATTAAAGAGGGTGACACAAAAGTGTCACAAGAAAATCAAGTATGGGGAAGGTTCTTGGGATGT